>NW_027829558.1:0-271 GCF_054177405.1 Leptonychotes weddellii | reverse complement strand
GGGGCCCCAGAACCAACACAGGTGGAAAAGAGCTAGCTAGCCCCGCCGATCTGCAGACCAGCAATGAGAAGTAGCACTGACCCAGCCGGCAGAGCATTCGAGTACAGCTGTACCGGCCATCCTGCGAGAATCGGTGTTCCAGTCCGCTGAGTTTGGGGATGGTTTATCAGTTAGCATTGTTGTAGCGAAGGATAACCAGTGCACGTACTCCCTCCTTCATTAGGCTATAGGTTCAGTCGCAGTAGAGACCCAACACAACAGTGTGGTAGAT
>NW_027829557.1:0-271 GCF_054177405.1 Leptonychotes weddellii | reverse complement strand
TCATCAAATTTATCACCTTGGTGATGAACAGTACAATCTCTTTTTACCATTATCCTACTTCTCATTCTCAACTGCATCCACCTCTCTTGATTAATCTTTTTTTTTAAATAATGTACATCTTATTCCACTTTGCTTTTTGAGACAAATGATATTTCTACATACATGATAAATGATATTTCTGCATACATCTGCATGTTCCATATCTGTATGTGTTCTTCAATACTGCTTTCTTCCTCTGCAGGCTGTCTTGCCCATATACATTGTTTCTTTG
>NW_027829556.1:0-271 GCF_054177405.1 Leptonychotes weddellii | reverse complement strand
TATTTATTTGACAGAGAGAGAGACAGCGAGAGAGGGAACACAAGCAGGGGGAGTGGGAGAGGGAGAAGCAGACTTCCCGCCGAGCAGAGAGCCCGATGTGGGACTCAATCCCAGGACCCTGGGATTGTAACCTAAGCCGAAGGCAGACGCTTAACAACTGAGCCACCCAGGCGTCCCAGATCAAAATTTTTAAGTACAGAAGAAAATATAGTGAATAGAGCACCATTACACATGATAGCCCAAATCAGAAATAATCCAAATGTCCATCAAT
>NW_027829555.1:0-2417 GCF_054177405.1 Leptonychotes weddellii | reverse complement strand
TGGTTAAGCGACTGCCTTCGGCTCAGGTCATGATCCTGGAGTCCCGGGATCGAGTCCCACGTCGGGCTCCCTGCTCAGCAGGGAGTCTGCTTCTCTCTCTGACCCTCCCCCCTCTCATGCTCTCTATCTCATTCTCTCTCTCAAATAAATAAATAAAATCTTTAAAAAAAAAAAAAAAAAGAAAGTGTTCTTTGACGTGTGTTTTACTGACTCCACACAGTAAAATCGTAGGACCTCTCCCACTACAAAATATCTAGATATTCTGGCAACCCCTCCCACTATAAAGTATCTAGAAAAGCTATGAAAAAATACAACAAAGCTCCTATTAAATGCATACCTGACCATACACAAATGTCAGAGAAATCCCCAACGGTCAAAATAAATAAATAAATAAAGAGGCTGAAGCATAACTGGCAAGTGAAAAAGCAGCCCAGTGGTTTCTTAAAGATGATACCTAGGGGTGCCTGGATGGCTCAGTCAGCTGAGCGTCTGACTCTTGATTTTGGCTCAGGTCATTATCTTAGGGTTATGAGATAAAGCCCCTCATCGGGCTCTGTGCTCAGTGTGGAGACTGTTTGTCCCTCTCCCTCTGCTCCTCCCCTTGCTCTCTCTCTCTCTCTCAAATAAATAAATAAAAACTTTAAAAAAATGATGACTGAAGTATAAGGAATCTAAGAAACTGGACTTCGGGTGCCTGGGTGGCTCAGTCGTTAAGCGTCTGCCTTCAGCTCAGGTCATGATCCCAGGGTCCTGGGATCGAGTCCCACATTGGGCTCCCTGCTCTGTGGGAAGCCTGCTTCTCCCTCTCCCACTCCCCCTGCTTGTGTTCCTGCTCTCGCTATGTCTCTCTCTGTCAAAAAAATAAATAAAATCTTAAAAAAAAAAAAAAAAGAAACTGGACTTCATTAAAATTAAAATCTTTCTTGTTTCAAAGGACACTATCAAGAAAGTGAAGACAACTCATAAAATGGGAGAAAATATTTGCAAATCTTGTATCTGACAAAGGATTGTCTTAAAACTCAAAAATAAAAAGCCAGTCCAATTAAAAAGTGGGCAAAGGTTTTGAATCAATATTTTCCTAAAGACAATATGCAAATGGCCAATAAGTATATGAAAAGATGCTCAGTATCATTAGTCAATAGAAAATGCAAATCAAAACCACAATGAGATGCTATTTCACACTCATGAGGATGGCAATAATAATTAAAACACTAAGTGTAAGCAAGGATGTGGAGAAATTTCTACTTTCATACATTGAAAATTAATGCAATAAATGTAAAGTGATGAAGCTGCTTTGTAAAACAGTTTGGTGCTTCTTCAAAATGTTAAAGCTAGAGTTATCAAATGACCCAGCAATTCCACTCCTAGATATACATTCAAGACAAATGACAAAAAATCACGCCCACACAAAAAAATGGTAATGAACATGTATAGCAACATTATTTACAATATCTCTGAAGTGGAAACAATGTAAATGTCCATAGACTGATGAATGAAAAAATACATGTGGTATGGTCACATAATGAAACATTATTCAGGCATAAAAAAGGAAGGAGATACTGATACATGCTACAGCAGAGATGAACCTTGAAAATATCATGCTAAGTGAAAAAGGTCAGACACAGAAGTCTCCAAGTATATGATTCATTTTATATGATACATCCATAAATCACTACTCCATAGAGACAGAAAGGAGATTAGTGGTTCTCAGGAGTTAGGGGAAGAGGTGATAGAAAATGAGTGCTGAAGAGCATGGGCTTAGTTTTAGGATGATGAAAATGTCTTAGAATTACATGGTGGTGCTGGTTGCAGAGCCTTGTGAATATATTAAAATCTATTGAATTTTACACTATAAAGTAAGGATGAATTCTAAGATGTAAGAATTCTATCTCTATAAAAGAAAAAAAATCAATAACATTCTAAAGGCAACTAATGATTCAGAAGAAATGAGAAAAACCTCAAGAAATTGGAGCTGAGATGTTCGCATAAAGTCTGGGACATCAAAAGCGATATTTTCATTGAAAGAGGTGGCTATAAAATACCTACCTACTGTCACTTCTTGGAAGAGGTAAAGTCAAGAAATTAATTTTGGATTTATGGTGCTATGGGAGCCTGGCAGAAGGACACACATAAACTCTCAGGCAGAAAACATCCATAAGCCATGTTTCCCTGCATGTCCACAGATTGAGATAAGCCAAAATTAAACTCCAAATGTAAAATGACTCAATACATAAAGGAGTTAACAATGTTGACTGAAGTCTTCAGGAACAACCAAAGGCATAATTAGAACCCCAAGGATGACTATCACCACTGCTATTCAACATAGTATTGGAAGTCCTAGCCACAGCAATCAGACAACAAAAAGAAATCAAAGGCATCCAAATTGGCAAAGAAGAAGTCAAACTCTCACTCTTTGC
>NW_027829554.1:0-271 GCF_054177405.1 Leptonychotes weddellii | reverse complement strand
GTCTATTCCTCTATCCATGTTTTCTACCTCTTATTGAGTTAAATATATATATTTTAAACTTTCTGAGAAGAGCATCCTTTTCATGTGTATTTTCAAAAGTTTTGGATAAAGAAGGTGTGGTATATACACACAATGGAATATTATGCAGCCATCAAAAAGACAAAATCTTGCCATTTGCAACAACATGGATGGAACTAGAGGGTATTATGCTAAGCGAAATAAGTCAATCAGAGAAATACATGTATCATATGATCTCACTGATATGAGGAAT
>NW_027829553.1:0-271 GCF_054177405.1 Leptonychotes weddellii | reverse complement strand
TGTGTTGCAGTTTACCAATTCAATATAGCCCTGCATTTAAAATTCCTTTTTAAGATTTGTGGATTTTTTATCTTTATTAAGAATATAGATATAAAGTACTGTAGTTTACAGCTAGGCCTTGAAATATCTTCTTAGGATCTTGTTAGGAGTAAGATTGATATTGTATCGTGTGTAACCTGCACAATGTGGAAAGCTGATATACCTGTGCAGAATCTTTGCCGATGTGCTGTCAGTGTGATGTGCTTTCTGCATGGTTATATACTACTAGTGA
>NW_027829552.1:0-271 GCF_054177405.1 Leptonychotes weddellii | reverse complement strand
TTTGCATTCCCACCAACAGTGCCTGACGTCTTCACCAACATTTGTTATTTTTTGTGTTTTCATTTTTATGTCCAAAATATATAAAGAACTTATACAACTCAACACCAAAAAACCACACATAATTTGATTAAAAGTGGGCAGAGGAAGGTAGCGGGAGGGGAAGAATGAAGCGGGGGAAATCGGAGGGGTAGACGAACCATGAGAGACGATGGACTCTGAAAAACAAACAAGGTTCTAGAGGGGAGGGGGGTGGGAGGATGGGTTAGCCTGG
>NW_027829551.1:0-271 GCF_054177405.1 Leptonychotes weddellii | reverse complement strand
CCCCGAGGCCTTTGGGTCTCAATCTAGGAATTGGGGAATTTTTGCTGAGCACAATGAGGCGGCCGCCGTCTATTGTGTGGTTTTGGGGTTTGGGGTGTTCTTGCTTGTTTTGGGTTTTTTGCTGTTATTTTTGTGGGGGCCGTATATTGAGTGCGTGTTTGGTATAAGCATTGTAAATGCTGAATTATTTCCCATTAGCCCATCTTTCCTTTAAAAATGTTCACTTTCTGAGTCTACTAGCAATATATTTACTAGGGAATATTGAGGAAAA
>NW_027829550.1:0-271 GCF_054177405.1 Leptonychotes weddellii | reverse complement strand
ACCTAACCCAGTTTCCAAACCCAAAACCCACTGATGGAAGGAGAGCTGGGTCCCTGGGAGGAAGGAGGGCTTGGCAGGAGCCTATGGGAAGGACTCCTCCATCCCTACCCCAAGGTGGCTCCTGGTCACTGACTGGACGCTGGGGAGAGAGGATTCGCACTATTTTGAGGACTGGGACTTAAAGCAGCCACCAACACCCATTAGCACCCGCGTTTCTGGGGTGAGGGGTTCGGGAGTGATGAGCTGGGTGTTTCTGGCTTCCGGGCCTTCC
>NW_027829549.1:0-271 GCF_054177405.1 Leptonychotes weddellii | reverse complement strand
TGAAGCCACCATGCCAGCCCTGGAATGCCAATTTCCAGATATTTTTATGTGAGTAAGAAGCAAAATTCTATTTTGTTTAAGCCACTGTTATTTTATATTTTCTTTTATATGCAGCCAAACCTAATCCTGATATAGTTAGCTTCCAGAATTTAAGTGATCTCCCAAGTGTTGCTAAATTAAAAAAAAAAAAAAAAAAAAAGGCCTGCAGGAATGTGCTTGGCAAGTTGAACGCCAGGATGGGTCTAGATGAGCCTTTCTTCCTCCTGAGATA
>NW_027829548.1:0-271 GCF_054177405.1 Leptonychotes weddellii | reverse complement strand
CCAAACCACAAACTCACCCATGGTATAGGGTGTCTATTTCCAGAAGGGCTTCACCATCAGCCACATACAGGGCCATATCCAGTCTCTTCTGTGAATCCACAGGCCCTGGTCTGACCCTGAATCACCAGTCAGGACTCCTTTCCTCCCACTGTGGTTTCCAGTTTTGTATTTTGTCCCTTTCTCACTCATACAAATTGGTGTATTCTTCTTAGGGACCTGTTCTGCCAACCAAAGGGGATTCAAATAGATCTGTCCTTTTCCGGTCATAAAA
>NW_027829547.1:0-271 GCF_054177405.1 Leptonychotes weddellii | reverse complement strand
CCTCACCATGATGGGCAGACCACAGGGATAAGAGAGTCTTATAATAGGCATAGCTGGTGGAGACCTGACCTCAGGCTCTGAGGTTCAGGAAGACCAGGGTCAGGCCTGAGCCCTGAAGGAACAAGATAATGACATGAACCCATTTACTGGATCTTAGATACCAGCTAGTAGAAGTATCTAAGACTGAATTTTTTTTTTTATTCTTATGTTAATCCCCATACATTACATCATTAGTTCTAGATGAAGTGTTCCATGATTCATTGTTCGTGCA
>NW_027829546.1:0-271 GCF_054177405.1 Leptonychotes weddellii | reverse complement strand
CTAAGTCAGTGGCAACAAATAATTTCAGCCACATTAAAATGAAAATCTTCTGGATGGCACACACACATGCACACACACACACACACAAGTTAATTAAAATTGACCCAGCATTTTTGCCTCTGGAGTCTATGCTGTGGATATACCTATACTCTCTAAATGACATTATGAGATTGTTTGGAATAGTAACATCTTGGAAGTGTGCATGAAAATAGAATTAAAATTATTATTACTGAAAAGAATGAGAATACTCACTGATAACATTATATCCAGG
>NW_027829545.1:0-271 GCF_054177405.1 Leptonychotes weddellii | reverse complement strand
CTGAAGACTCGCTAATACTTCCGGTTCCTCCTACTGGCTGCTGGCTTAAAGTAGCCGCCTGCAACCGCTCTTTGGGTCCCCATGCCCCTACTGCCTCTATACCAGCGGCAGGACCACTGGCTTTCTACTCAGGAGTTTTCTGTGGCCCCTCTGGGACATGCTGGTTCCAGTTCACAGCATATAGAAATCAAAAACAAGGGCGCCTGGGTGGCTCAGTCGTTAAGTGTCTGCCTTCGGCTCAGGTCATGGTCCCACGGTCCTGGTCCCGCAT
>NW_027829544.1:0-2417 GCF_054177405.1 Leptonychotes weddellii | reverse complement strand
TGTAAGAGGGTTCCCCTTTCTCCACAACCTCTCCAACATTTGTTATTTCTTTCCCTGTCCATTTTGGCCATTCTCACTGGTGTAAGGTGGTATCTCAATGTGCTTTTGATTTGGATTTCCCTGATGGCTAATGATGATGAACATTTTTTCATGAGAAGGAGAGAATCTTAAGCAGGCTCCATGCCCAGCATGGAGCCCGAAGTGGGGCTCTATCTCACAATGCTGAGATCAGGACCTGAGCTGAGATCAAAAGTTAGACGCTTAACTGACTGAGCCACCCAGGCACCTCTACATTTCATAATTTCTAGAAGCATATGCCTTTTTCAGTTTTCTCACATAGGATCAACACAGCCAATATCTTTTAGTTTTTCTGCAACGAGAGGACCAGATGATGCCTAGAAAGTTGACAGATAAAACTGGGCCTGCATAAATGTGGGGTGTAAATGTGACTGTGAAGGTGTGCAAATCTGCCTATACTGCCTCCTCAGAGGGAATAATGTCAGGTCCCTCAGCATAATGTCATCAATATAATGCCAAAACGGCACCTTTCCAATTGTAAGGTATTTAAATCCTATAAAACCTGATAGCAGAGGTTATGTGCAATTGTAGAACTGTTTAAATATCCCACTGGGAGCTGAGTAAATGTATATTGAGTCCCTTCAAAAGTGAAAGAAAACTGAGCCTGGGATTCCTATACAGTGGGAACAAAATAGAACTACTAGCTAGGTCAATGACTGCAGAGGGTGTTCTTTGGGCCTGTTGTATGTCCTCGATCAGTTCTATAATATCAGGAATTGGAACCTTAATCAGGGAACCTGAGTAGTGAGGTTTGGATACATAGTCAATGGTGAGGTGTCGTGCATTAGTGACTGGCTTAAGCACTGGCCAAATGGGGCTATTGAAAAGGGAGCTTTTGGGTTAATGACTCTTGTCTGAAGCCTATCTTTAATGATAGGGCATAGGCCTTCACTGCTCTGTTTAAGGCATATTAGGGAGTATTTACCATCTTGAGAGGGGGAATCACAGGCATCCATTTGGCAGTCCTACTAGGAAGTACAAGAGCTTGGGCTTATTCCATGTGGCATGGCATTCTGTCAATGCCTCCATGCCTCTAGTAAGAAAAGAAAGAGCCAGGGGCCACCACTAGAGGAGGCCATTTGAAGTGAATGGTTCCAATAGTTACATCCCAATGGGTCTTCCGCGTTTGATTGTTTTATCAGGAATGCCCTTTAAGTAGAAGGACTTTCCTTTTGGAATTTGAGAGGGAGTTGCTGGAATGATAGTGATTTGGGCCCTGGTATCTAATAGGGGAAAAAAGACTGAAATTTTATTGTCCTAATGGACTAACAGAGTGGCATAGGAATGAATGTCCTGGAGAGGTGGGACAAGCCCCAGGGAGCAGCCAATTCCTTGGGTAGGAGCTTGAATGGCTGCCAGTCCTTGTGGTTAGGGGAGGGGGTGGAGGGAGTAGTGGAATCAGGCTAAGTGGAGGTCAGAGGCATTAGAGGGCTATTATGTGTCCAGGGATGGCCAGCAGAAGGGAGCCGGCTGTGGCTGGCAGAATGCTAGCTTCAGGCCCTGGAGTTTAGAAACTGGTGGTCCAGAGATTAAGTGGCCAGGAACCCTGAGTCCTCACAACTCCCAGTAGGGGTTGCCTCTGTATTCCCATAAAGGGAAAAGTTAGATGGGCCCAGTGATACTGAGGAGGGAGTGGGGAACTCTCTCCTTGAGGAAAATTTGTTCCAGGGAGACGCTCCTGGCTTTGTCTCGGGGAAAAAAAAAATAAAGGTTTTCTTATACCCAACGGGATTGACTGGGGGACGGGGAGTGGGAGCAACAGTGCCTGCACCACTTTCAGGCCGTTTAAGGGTTGCTGCAACGCCCGGTTGGGAATTAAGGGTTTCCCACTGGCAATGCAACTCCTTGTGAGGGCTGGTGGTTACTGCGGGCAGCACAGATAATCCGGGAGAGGGGATGTTGGTTTTTGACTCCACCACAACCATTTGCTGGGCAGACGCTGGTGGTGTCCCAGCCCCACTCCGTCCAGGGAGCCGCGGGTCCCTAGCGCAGCTCTATGCGGATTACAAACCGCGATTTCTCTTTATCTCTAACGCTGGGAGCACCGAGCCCAGCGGCGGGTTGCGGGCAGCCAGCTCCCTCCCCGGAGCCCGACCCCTCCCGCACTTGCACCGCTCTGGGCTCCGTGCGCTCCGCTGCTCGTCCCAGCTCCGTTGGGTGCCCCCTTGGGCGCCTGTCAGCCTCGGCTCCACGACGAGCACGGCCGACCGTGCGCCCTCCCACTTTCTGCCAAGCAGAGCCTGGCTGGCCCTCTCCCGGTGGCGGTGTGTTTCGCTGGCATCCGCCCTCTTTTCGCTCAGCCGGGGGGTTCCGTTCGCGGCCGCAGTGGAGCCGGGAAG
>NW_027829543.1:0-13459 GCF_054177405.1 Leptonychotes weddellii | reverse complement strand
AGAACCCTGTTTGTTTTTCAGAGTCCATCGTCTCTCATGGTTCGTCCACCCCTCCGATTTCCCCCGCTTCATTCTTCCCCTCCCGCTATCTTCTTCTTTTTTTTTTTTCTTAACATATATTGCATTATTTGTTTCAGAGGTACAGATCTGAGATTCAACAGTCTTGCACAACTCACAGCGCTTACCAGAGCACATACCCTCCCCAGTGTCTATCACCCAGTCACCCCATCCCTCCCACCCCACCCCCCACTCCAGCAACCCTGTTTGTTTCCTGCGATTAAGAATTCCTCATATCAAACACTACTTATTTATATAGTGACTAACTTAATAATCAAATGATTTTAAAAGGGAGAGGTTAGTAGTTAAGAGAAATATTATCTCCTGCTCATGACTGTTTTATGAGCTGGCTGGAGCTTATTCAGTGGTTGTGTTGACTCTGCTTCAAGGGCTCAGAGTGGAGGACGAACATTCCATTTTTTATCTCCTACTGGTTTCCAGGTACCATGGAAGGCATGAGTGATGCAGAAATAAAAAAGACATGGTGTTTTCCCCTGAGAAGCTCAAAGCTTCACAAAATAAACGGCATTCTTACTCCCCCTTTAATGATAAGTAGGAGTTTTCCAGGTACAGAAAAAGAGAAAGTATTCCAAGATATGGAATCTTTTATGCTAGGACCCAGCTGGAAACTCACTAAGGTGGTCACCTGTCGTTAGAGCATAAGGTATGTTAGAAAGGGTAGTGATAAATACTGTTTGTAAAGTAGCTAGAATTGGGCCAATTAGCAATTATCCTTTACCTTTAAAGTATTACTTCATTATGTTCAGGGTGATCAATAGCAATTAAAGGATTTTATGAGATCTTAGGTTTTGGTGAGAATGACTCTGGGTAGACATATCGAGAAGGGAATACACGGTTGACACTGGAGGCAGAATGACCAATTGTGGGAACATTTTATTGTCCACGTGAGAAATGATGAGACCCAGACCTAATATCCAGAAATGGTAGGGGGTAGAAAATAAGAAGACTAATTTGAGAACAGTTTAAGAGTTGAAATCAAGAAGATTTGGTGGGAGAAATGGAGAATTATCATGTTTCTAACTTGAGAAATTAGGGAGATGGCAATGCTATTCATCCAAGATCAGGACATGAGAGGGTGAGTAGGTAATTAAGGTAACGTGTTCATTTTGATACATTAATGCTGAAATAATTGTGGGTATCCAAATGGATTTGTCCTGTGTGAATCTGGGACCAGTAGAGGGGGCAGCCGTTGGCTTCCTTGGGACTCTGCTGTTTTCTAAGTATTTTACTTAATGAAGGAGAAAATTATTCCTGAACTCTTCAGCTGCAAGTAAACTGAAATTTACTCTCTTTCATAAATATCATCTTAATTACCCAAATGTATGTCTTTTCTATAAAATGAGGTCTTAGTGTCAGATTCAAAGTCCAAGTGCTCATTTGCATGGGCCAAGGACTACCCAGGATCTACCCTCTCATATTCTTCACAAAGAGGCAGTACCAACTTGTATACTGTTCAACAGCCATCTGCTCCCCAAGTTCATCTCTCCTTCCTCTTTTCTGGGTAACTCCTTGGCTGCTATACTTAGCCCTCCTCCCTACTCACTGAAAGAAAGCTTTCCAAGGTCATCAGAGAACCCCTAATTGCTAAATGCAATGGTATATTATTTCTCCGTTCCTTTGTTGACTTCCCTGCAACATTTGAACCGGACCACTCCTTTCTCATTGACAATCTCTCAGCTTTCCAGGGATGCCTGGGTGGCTCAGTTGGTTAAGCGTCTGCCTTTGGCTCAGGGGTTCTGGGATCCAGCCCCACATTGCTTGGCGGAGCCTGCTTCTCCCTCTGCCTGTCACTCCCCCTGCTTGTGCTCTCTCTCTGACAAATAAATAAATAAGATCTTTAAAAAAAAAAGAAGAAGAAAAAGAAAATCTCTCAGCTTTCTTAATAGACTCTTCCCGATTTTTTTCTTTTTTCCCAACTGTGGCTACTTCCTTTTGGTTCTCTTAGCCAAATCCTTATCCTCTGGATGTTTCTTTTTATCATTTTTAATACAGTGAAACTATTTTTCTGCTTTTAAAATAGATATGTGGGGCGCCTGGGTGGCTCCATCGGTTAGGCATCTGCCTTTGGCTCAGGTCATGTTTGCAGGGTCTTGGGATCCAGCCCCCCATTGGGCTCCCTGCTCAGCCAAGGAGTCTACTTCTCCCTCTCCCTCTGCCCCCATCCCTTCCCACACCCTACCCAGCTCGTGAACACTCTCTTAAATAAATAAATAAATAAATAAATAAATAAATAAATAAATAAATAAATAAATAAAATATTTTTAAAAAGAGATACATAATTGTTGAAGAATGAAAGCAATGCAGACAGAATAGTGTGAAGCTGACTGACAAAGATCACCCTGCAATCCATCACCTACAGAAAACTAAGGTTCACGTTTTGATGGTCAAGCTTTCTCCTCCCAAGCTCTTTCTCTCTGAAGTGGATTCAAAAATGTGCCTAAATAATTTTCTCTGTTTGATTTTTTTGGGAGTTGTTTTCAGCTTTGGAGGCAACTCCACCAACCAGGATTACCAGAGGAACCATTATTTTGTATTCAGTTTGAAATATTCGATAACTGTTCACAGTGAGTTGGGCTCAGTAGTGAGCATCTTTCAGGGAAATCTTCTCTGTCTATAGAGCCAGCCTTCTGCCCCAAATTAAGATCAAGTATGTCTTGCTAAATGGCAGGTAATAGATTCTTCGCTGTATTATAAATACCAAGTGAGGATTATAAAACTCGACTATTGGTACTAAATAGGGGCTATTCAGGAGAAACCCAGAAAAGATGGACAGTTTTTATTTTTACCTCCAAAAACCATTTATTACAATACAGTTCATGTTGGATGAAGGAGATTGTATATCTCGTGGTAAAGCACATTGAAAACTTGAGTTGGGGGCAACATCATAGGATAATCCTGTTTTGCTTTGAGGTTAAGAAAGAATGGCCAATGGGATGATGCAAAGTCCTGAATGGGGTTTCAGAGGCATGTCTGATAAGATCACTGTCCTAGGCTTTTAGGAAAGGAAGCTCTTAACAAGAGACTGATAGGTAGTTATTGATTTTTTTTTCTAGATTTTATTTATTTATTTGAGTGAAAGAGCACACACGAGTGGGGTGGGGCAGAGGCAGAGGGAGAACCAGACTCCGCACTGAGCAGGGAGCCCCATGGGGAGCTCCATCCCAGGACCCCGATCATGACCCCAGCCAAAGGCAAATGCTTAACTGACTGAGCCACCCAGGGGCCCCTGCTTATTGATTCTTATAAGGAATTGTTTCTTCAGAAGAATTTTAGGCTGGAAAATAATGACCTCGGCTTGTGTATCCTTCAGAGCAATCTCTGGTCCTGAATACCTACACTAATAGTGAGCATCCTGCCTAGTTGTTACAGTTTCCTCCTTAGGGAAATTGTCCTGAATTTCTCCACAGGGCTGGTTCTGAAAATCACTAGACAAGGAAGATGTTTTCTTTTCTTTTTTAAGATTTTTTTTTTTTTTGAGAGAGAGGGGGAAAGAAAGAGACAGAAAGAGCATGTGTGGGGGGAGGGGCAAAGGGAGAGGGACACGCAGACCCTCCCACTGAGCAGGGAGCCCGCCGCAGGGCTCGATCCCAGGACCCTGAGATCATGTCCCAGGACCCTGAGATCATGACCTGAGCCAAACGAAGTCAAACATTTAACCAACTGAACCACCCAGGGGCCCCAAGGAAGGCATCTTCTTTAGGCAGACATTAGAGTAACAAAATTTCAGAACAAGAAATTTATTTTCCTACAGGAGACTTGCTGGCTTTATCCCTTCATTGTTACAAGCTATCCTTTTCTGTCCTAATAGACCAGTGATTCCCAATTGGCGGAGATTTTTGTTTCCGGGCAGGTGGTGGGAGGGATATGTAGCAATGTCTGGAGCCATTCTTGATTGTCACAACTTAGGGGAAGTACTATGGCATCTAATGGCTACAGGCTAGATGTAAAAAAGCCCGCCATATCAAAAAATTATCTGGCCCCAAATATCAGTGATGTCAAGGTTGAGAAACCCTGTGATAGATATGTGCTCTGGACCAGTGACCAAGACACAGTTTCTCCTTTACTGTCATTTTCAAGTGACAACCTTTATCACACTTATGCTGCTTTCCTCCATTGTTTTGTATCCATTTAAAAAATATATAATATCAGCGGGTAAGAATCTGTTGGATATGGTCTTGGAGAAAAAATGTACCTCATCCAGAGAACTAGGTCTTGCTATCACCTATGAGGTAGCTGCTATGTTTCCTGCTTGGTTTTGTTGCTTAAATGTTGCAGTTTTGAAATGTAGAAAGAAGTGACCATCTGTGTTTTCTAGGGAGCAAATGGGTAGAATATACTGGATGCCAGGGGTCTTATTTCATTATTTCTTCCACCCTGGATTTTCTCATGTTAGAAAAACAAAGCCACCTCACTCCACCCTTGGTTGCCACAGGGGGCATGATTTTATACAATATGACACTGTTACCCAATTAACAGTTGATTAAGTCAGGATTAGATGGTCCCCTGGACTGAGTCAACCAAAGCGGATTCTCGAGGACTTGGGAGTTGAAACCAAAATATTCCAGTCTAATTTGTCTGCTTAGTTGAACTAAAAAAATGCCAATCTAGGATATGATAGTGGTGACCATGTTTCTGCTCTATGGACTGGAAAACAGGAAAGGGGGACTGAGGCTTAAGAAGAGCACCTATATGGAGAGAAGGAGAGGAGAGAGGCTGAGAGAGTTAGGACAATATATGTTGCTGGCTCTGGTTGCAATTCTATTCTTAGAGGCTATGGGATTCCCTAGTGTCTTCTCGGAAATCTCCCCTATTTGAATAAGCTGGTTTGAGGGAAACATAAAGTTCTGTATTTATGATCAGACCATTCAATACTGTAGTTTTGCTTTTTATTAAACAACTTAACTTAGCCAGCTTCCTAGGTCAATAAATACAAATTGAAAAGGGCTGCATTTCATTTTTGTTTAACATACTGTGATTTATTTAACAAGTCCTCCTTACTAATGTGTATTAAGGTTTCCAGCAGGTTCATTCCCATAATGAACGACCTTGAACATACTTTAAAAAAAATACTTGCACAATTATCTTTTTCCCATAAATTTTTAAAGTCAGATTGCTGGGTCAAAAGATATTTTCATTTAAAATTGTTTACGTATTATCATACTTCCCTCCAGAAAAATTATATTTATTTATACTTTCATCAACAGTGATTGGGAGCTGTTGTTTCCCCAACATTATTAGTAACATCAGATTTTGTAAATATTTGCAATATTTGCAATCTGGTGGTAAAAGTTTGTGGCACATTTTAAACTTCGAATTTATTTGATCACCAGTGAAAATGAACATCCCGTGTTTATTTCTTATTTTGGGAGTTGTGTCTTCATGATTTTTGACCACTTTTGATTTCAGAGTTCATATTTTATCATTGATTTATAGGCAATCTTTACATATTAGGACATTCACTCCCTATTATCTATGTGGCAACATTTTTTCCCCACTTTGCACTTTTTCTTTTATTTTTGACCTTGTATACATATATGTTGGAAGACTGCAGGCACTTTTAAAACTTCCATAGCCAAATGTCTCTACATTTAATATTTTCCAGATTTCCTATTTATAAAAAGAAAACCAATAACTTTCACCCATATTTTATTCTGGGACTTTAATTTTTTATTTTAAAAATATTTGATATACCCTCATTTCCGACTTTTTGGATTTTCCACCCACAAACATTTGTTCCTCAAGTTCTTTTTTTCTATCTCTGTAATATCTTCGCAATATATCCCCTCATTCCACCTCCAACTTCTTCACCTTGGCCAAGAACTCGTTATTTTTGGCCTATATTCCTGCAAGAGCCTCCTAACTAGTCTCCCTGCTTCCAATCTGAGAACTCTCAAATTCAGTCCCAGATGTTGCCAGAATGTTTTTTTTAACAAGCACTTCTGGGGGACTTCCAGGAAAGATTTTTCTTTAAGCATAGTCATTTAATTTTTCTAAGATTTCCATGGAAAATACTAGCTTAAGCAGTTTAAACTACTCTATGATATTCAGAGTGCTCTGGTCATATTTTTTAATTTCTCAAAATAAAATTAAAATCCTACTATGATCCCATGCTTCAGAAAGACAGGGGGTTTGGTGTAACCTTGTATTGGATGTTCTTACTTAAGATGCAAAACACCACTGACCGTTTAAACAGCCCTTAGAGAAAAGAGGAGTTTCTATGAGTTTGATGATATTCCCTCTATGATGAAGACATTTACTGCTTACTGAATACTTGTAAACTCCTTCCCATTTCCAAGCTTCCTTGGAGTTAGGTTTGAGCCACGTGACTGGTTTTCATCAATAGGCTGTGAACATCTGTGAGGTACAACATGTCCAGGGAGAAGCTCCAAGAGCCAGTAATATATGGTTACTCCATTTTTTGTTCCCTTCCACCATGAAATTGTTACGGTCCAGACAGAGGCACTTTATTCATCCTGTGACATGTAATGAAGAAGATGTGGGCCACAATTTCAGTCGACTCATAGTAAACTTGAAATAAGAGTAAGAGGGGAACCTGGGTGGCTCAGTCCATTAAGCATCTACCTTAACTCAGGTCATGATCCTGGGGTCCTGGGATGAGCCCCACATTGTGCTCTCCTCTCAGTGGAGAGTCTGCTTCTCCCCCTCCTTCTGCTTCTCCCCCTGCTTGTGCTTGCTCTCTTTCTCTCTCTCTGTGTCAAATAAATAAATAATAAAATCTTAAAAAAAAAAAGAGAGTAAGGAACAAATCACAGATTTTGACATCATTTGCATAGCATAGCATAACTCAGACATAATTGCAGGACACTAGGTAGAAGCTGCAAGTCCTCTTAAGGCTAGGCTATGAACTGGTACAGTGTCACTTCTATTATACTCTAGTGATCAAAGAATTCTCAGGCCAGCTCAGATTCAGTAGAGAGGGGGGTGTCAAAGAATCTGTGGCCATCTTTCATCTGTCACAATCTGCTCTTGGGCCACAGATACGTTCCTCTCACATGAAAAGCACTCATTCTTTTCCAAGACTACCCACGTCTTACCCCATCATGGCACTGGTTCAAGTTCTAGGGCATTATCATCCAGATCAAGTCCTGGTATGGATGAGACTCTTTAGATGTGACACAGTCCCTTTAGTACGGATCCTCTTGGTCTGAAGACCTACGAATTAAAGAGCTAAGCTATCTATCTCCCAAATACACCCAACATGCAAAAGAAAGACATAAATAGGATAACCACAGCAGACATTAAAGGAGGGGATATGGGAAGCACACAGTAGTTGCTAGTCTGTAGCAATTCTGAAATCCAGCCAGAAACGTGTTGCTGGCTCTTTGAGTAGTCCAGTTTTACTTCCTGGGAATGATTTCCCATGGCTCTTGGTTACATGCTCTCATACCCTTCCATCACGTAAGAAATAGATCAGTTTTGCAACGGATTAGCCTTCTCAGCTTTCTTCCATAGAAAGTAGGAGACCCACAATTTTATGCTGTTTCTGTCCCTTTTACAAGTCGCCAGTAATTACACCACTTTACTTCTCTTAAATATTATGTGAATTTCCTGTAAATCTTATTCAGTTTCATTCCATTAGACAAAAACAACACTCACAGATGTTTTCATGACAAGCTCTCTCTGGCTTCATTTTGGAGTCTGAGTACTATGAGACAATTCTCCTAAGATACTCAAAAGCGTTTTTGTCTAGTTGAGAGAGTCCATGAGACATGCCCACAAATCTTTCTGAAGTATCAACAAAAAAAATCTCAGTCTCATCCTTGAGATGATCGTTGCCCTGAGGCTGTCTCTTATATTGAGACCTTTTTACTGTCTTGAGAGTCTGGGAGTGAAAAGTGGCTTTCTTTTTGAAACCATGGGTTCTGGTTTTCTTATATTTCCTCTCAATTCTTACTGAAATTGAAAACTGAAGACTTCCTTTTTTTTGTTGTTGTTGTTCATCTTTCTCTGTATATGTAGCTCAACAAAATCATCTGGCAATGTCAATATTCTTCCTGGGAATCTCCTTAGCCAAATTCATATATTTTCTGTATATTTCCTATTTTCCACATTACCTCAGGTAACATGCTGCCAAAGTTTTCACTGTTAAGGATACGTATCCTCTTTACTCCAGTCTCAGATAATAAGTTCCTTGCTGAACCCAAGCTTTTACTCATAAAGCTTTTACTCGAGGCTCTTCTGCTCTTGTCTACAACTCAGTCTGAAAGACAATGTATCTTTGTTTTTGTTTTGTTTTTTTAATGGCAGCACCCCACTCCAAGTAACAGTTTATAATCTGGTCATTTATTTTTGTGTTACAAACCACTTCTTAGAGGCATAAAAGAACAACCAATTTTTTATGCTGATAATTATTTGAGTTTGGGATTCAGTTAGGGCATAATGGGGGCTATTATTATTTGTCTCTGCTCTGTAATGCTTGAGATCTCAGTGGGAGAGGCTCAGATGTCTGGAGATGGCTAGGATGGCTTGATTGGGACCCTAAGTGAAAGTCTGACTTCATCTTGGATTCTCTATGTCTCTCTTGCTCTGAGGCCAACTGTCATGTCATGAGAAATCCCTTAGGAGAGAGAAGCCATGTCAGGAGAACACTCAGGCACACATAGCTAGAAACCAAGGCTTGCTGCCAACCATGGAGTGAGCTTCATAGTGGATATCTGAGGCCTGCACACAAGCACACAAATGAGTTTGGAAGTAGATTCTCCCTCAAGTCCTTACGTGACCAGAGCCCCAGCTCCCAGCTCAATTACAACTTCATGAAGGATACTGAGCTATAACCACTCAGCAACTTCTGGGTTCCTGACTGACAGAAGCTGAGGGAAATATTTGTTGTTTTAAGTTCCTACATTTGGGGCAATTATTATACAGTAATAGTTAATAACATTATTCTACCCTTCTCTCTCTTTTTTTAAATTCTACCCTTCTCTTATGATAGTATCTTAGATATGGGTGGGGCAACCAACTTTAGTTTATAGGTTTATGGATCAATGCCATGACTAAATGGGTCTTTCAGACTGACTGCCTTAGGGAGAGGAAGAGTGTTTTTGTGTGTGTAAAGTAGAAAGAGGGGAAATGAATATTCATGGAAAGAGGGTGGACTGTGAAACATAACATTACAGACAACATTTGCTCTTCCTTCTTCTGGGGGAGGATTATACTTCTCTACCTCATTGATACTGGATAAACTATGCAGCTTTCCTCCACCAATGGAATATGAGCAGGAATGAGGTGCGCCATTTTGAGCAGGAGTTTTATAGTCCCCTTAATATTCTTTGCTTTTATCTTTCCTCTTTGCCTCAAGAGCAGCATGTCCCAGATAAGGGCTGCTTCCTCAGCCTCGGACCAGAGGTAAAATAAATGTATAGTAGCCGATTCATAACCCACATGTACTGTGAGCCAGAAAGCAATCTTTGTTGCCATATGCCATTGAGATTCCAGGGTCACTTGTTACTGTAGCATTACTTAACCTACACTGACTCGTGCAGTGACCCTCTGTGGTTCTCTTTTTCTTTTCTTTTTTTTTTTTTTAAGATTTTATATATTTATTTGACAGAGTGAGAGAGGGAACACAAGCAGGGGGAGTGGGAGAGGGAGAAGCAGGCTCCCTGCTGAGCAGGGAGCCCGATGCAGAACTCGATCCCAGGACCCTGGGATCATGACCTGAGCCGAAGGCAGACACTTAACCGACTGAGCCACCCAGGCGCCCAAAATTATGCTTTTTAAAGAAACTTCAGCATAAATAAACCTATTCTGACTAATACACACCTCTTCTCCCTGAGCATTGATCTTATCTTTGTTAAAAACATTGATATTTGCTCATTGTAGATTTTTGCATTAATTTTGACTTTTTAAAATATTGCATTAAAATAATATTTCTCTTGATTACTGAGATTTGAGGAGACACCCTTAAATTTTGCACTGGTGTGAGTCTCTCACTCACTTCACCTGAATTCTGGCCCTGTCCTGAGGTAATACAGATGAGTACAGTTTTGTTCTTGAAGGCCACATGACTTGACCTTATCTATTATAACAGTAAGCTGTTGAGTCCTGAGATGTCCTGGTCAAAGTATTATAGCACCATCAGAAGCACAAGGTCATGGGATTTTATAGATAGAAAGGATCTTAGGATAAAATATCTCAAATCTTGCTGCTAGAGAGAAGGAAATTGAAACTCAAAGGGACAACATAATTTGGCCAGAGTCACATAGCTGATAAATTATAGGTCTTGTACCCAAACTCATTATCTTTTGCCTCAAGTTTAGCATTCATTCCACTACAATAAAAAAGCCAATTCTAGACCCTTTTCTTCACAAAAAGAAATCGTCTCCTTGTTAAATTTCATTTGGGTATTCTGGCAAAAAATGTTGAGAAATAATAAAAATCTGGAGTTCCTTTCCTGTAACTCCAGAGCATGATTTTACTCCAGTTTAGTCTATAAATTGACATGGATTATGAGGTTGTGTGGTATTTAGCTTTATGATAATTACCTATTTGAATAGCTGATAAGAGTTAATTTATCCTGAAGACAACTAGAAATAAAAGAATAACTGGGTTATAAAATTAAAGCAATAGCATCTGCAGTTTCTACTACATTGAACATATTTGATGTAGAGAATATTTCAATTGGGCTGGAAAAAAACCTGTGAATGCTTTTCCTCCTTATATTCTTTCTCAAAAGATAGAAAGGCCTAGCGTGCTCAAAAAATAATCAAAATTAGGAAACTTGCCCAGCTTTTTGATATTTCCCATTTGTCTGGAGAGAGTATATATCCCCTTGTCCTCAGGACCAGTAATTGCTGAGGTGAAATAAACGGTCAGCCTTCTCTGAGTTTAATTTGGTAGCGTAAATGGGCAGTTTCTACATGATTAATGGCTTTACTTATATCAGATTGTCAAGGGTTCCAATCCTGGCACTACTGATAACTCTCTGCAACTTTGGATAAGATGCTTGACCTCTCTGGGCCTCAGCTTTCTTAACTATATTCACTTGTGACTTATTAATTAAACCAGTGTGGACTGATGGCCTTTGTTTCAGTGACCCTGCTGAGCACGGGATGGGGGTGGGGAGATATAGTCCCTGATTTCAAGGAGCTTATGACAAAATATGGACACAAATACCCTCCACATAAGACAAAATATGATAAGTTACAAGTAAGTGGTATACAAGAAAGTTAAAAAGGAAGGCATCGCTTTCATTTGGAAGCAGTGTGAGGCTGGGGAGGTGGGGAAAACTTGGCTCTGGGTGCAGGCAATTGTGAAAAACCCAAAAATACTAATGAAACCAACCCCAAATCAGTCCACCTTCTCTATCACTGTATGCTGGCAATTCTAAATTGTATCAGTGATAAACTACTACTCTCCCCTGGGGCCGACCATTCCCACCCCTTGTTACGCCACCACCTGGAAAGTTGAAAAAAGGACTCAGAAAAGGAGGTGGTAGAGAAGTCTGACCTTAGAGCAGAGCTAAAGTTTATGGAAGAAATGTGGGCAAACTTTCAAGGCAGATATGGTTTAAAGTTGGGTAGAGGACAAATTGCAGAAAAACATATATCTGACCTCATTATTTTATTTAAGTCTTGCTGTATAATTATAGTATTGTAAATCCAATAATTAATATGTAGAAGGAGTTCCTTGTTAACTCTTTAACACACGCACATTTATTTTTAAGTGTAATTAATTAGCTAGAAGAAGAAGTATACATAAGGTATAATGACAGATAGTGGACTGTTTTCAAGACTTGTTATGCTTACTTTGACCTGGAGAAATACAAAGTGAAATGGTAAAAAAAAAAAAAAAGGTAAACCTTTAGGTTTGGGAGTATCCTCTTGAGTAAAAAGGCAGGTCAAATCCTTGCACTCAGTACCACAGGCTTCTTTCTTTTGTTTTCTTATTACTAAAATTTTCTTCACTAATCGAGATAAAAGAATTGACTCAATAAGAAATAGGCTCCCACTCCTAATGTGTTTGACTTAAGAGTTAAGGAGGTGAATACATATTCTGACTTTTGGAGCATTTGGACCAATGAAGGATAACAGAGAGGAGGTATGGTTGACATTTTGAGAATGACAGGCTGTCATCTCTGATTTTACTATGGTATTACCTAAGGATAGGTGGAGGGTCCTGTGAGCTACTCAAGTCACTTGGGAGTGCAAGGAAAGGGCTTCTATTGCCAAAGGTCATGGAATCCTGGAGAAGGCCATCACAGTGGTTGGCATATCCATCCACTTTTTTGGTGGCTATAATTAGGAGGTATTCGGGTTCCAAGGGTTGGATTGGATTATCTGTCAGGAAAACTTCATAAAGAATATCTTTCACTGGGGCGCCTGGGTGGCTCAGTCATTAAACATCTGCCTTCGGCTCAGGTCATGATCCCAGGATCCTGGGATCGAGCCCTGCATCGGGCTCCCTGCTCAGCGGGAAGCCTGCTTCTCCTTCTCCCACTCCCCCTGCTTGTGTTCCCTCTCTCGCTGTCTCTCTGTCAAATAAATAAATAAAATCTTAAAAAAAAAAAAAAAAAAGAATGTCCTTCCCCTAAATTTCTTCCCATTCAACTCCAATGACAGAATTTATAATTTTCAGGATGTAGAATTCAGTAGGTTCCCTAGACAAAAGTGAGGCATTCCAATTTCCCAACCATAGACGACATCGAACACTCCTTTGGCTTTCCTGTCCTCTTTTGAAAGGACTCTGTGTCCCTGAAAACGTGTGTTCGTGGCTGTATTGGTGTGTTTTCTACCCATGTGTGTTGCCATGTTTCTCCTCCAGCCCAGAATCAAACTGGCCAGTTTCATGTGCTTTTGGTTGAAGAAACTCCAGTGTCAGATTCATTACATCGTATTTACCTTCAGAGGAGATACATTGTCAGCGAGTTCCTGAGAGCATACAGCACAGTCACTGGGCTGACTAGTATTTTGCCTGCTGTACACATAACTTTTCTAAAATGACCTATAAACACACAAACGGATGATGCCTCCCCCATCTTTCCCTGCTCTCCAGAGTCTGTGCATGAAGGAGAATACTGTCTTAAAATGCAATAACTTTCCATGACACTGTATCATTCTAATAGCCATAAAATTACCAAATACTGCATCTTCTATTTTTATGCATAGTAGCTAGGGAAACAAATTCATGTGCACATCTTTCTTCAGAAAGCAAAACTGACTAAAGGTCAGGCATTTATCTTTTTATTTCAGTTTGTTGCTATTTCGTTTGGGATTTATCCTATTCACACCCTCTCCCTTACTGACCCACAGCATCAAAATATAAAGATGGTCAATAGCTAGGATGGGAGAAATTCAGATGCCTGAAATGGTTTGCAGAAAAGGGCTGGTATCTTTTCAATGTCTCTATAGACTGTTTTAGC
>NW_027829542.1:0-271 GCF_054177405.1 Leptonychotes weddellii | reverse complement strand
AGAATCATGCTGCATGTATGCTCTTTTAATCTTTAAATGCCCCTTACACAGAAAGCCAATTCATCAGGTCACATGAAATATTTTTAGGTCATTGTATTTTGAGACTTTCAAAATTGCTTTCTTCATCCCACAACATTAATAATTTGAATTATCACCTTAATTATCAGAATGCTATTTAGACTGCCTATTTGAGTGCCTTGGAAATCCATGTGTTTTATTCCTCACTACAATTAAAGATCGCTATAAATGCTCACTTAGAGCAAAAAATTAA
>NW_027829541.1:0-271 GCF_054177405.1 Leptonychotes weddellii | reverse complement strand
ACTAGAGAGCAGGACTACTCCAGACTACCTTCTGTGGAACTTCTTCTTCATAAACTTTCTTGGCCTCCTCCCTTTTCCATTCCCATTTGCTCTCTCCCTTAGTTTTTCTTGGAACATTTCTTTTTTTTTTTTTATTTATTTTTTTTATTCTTATGTTAATCCCCATACATTACATCATTAGTTCTAGATGATTGGAACACTTCTGATTAAATCTTTTACATGGCAATCTTTTTCTCAGAGCGTGTTTCTGGGAAACCCAAATTAAAACGGT
>NW_027829540.1:0-271 GCF_054177405.1 Leptonychotes weddellii | reverse complement strand
TAGAAAATAGAAATGAAATAATTAGCAATTAAATGAGTTTCCTTGGAATGCTGATGTATCATTTCTATAGTGTGAAAACTAGCAGAAGATAAACCAAAATTGTAGGACAATGTGTATAACGTATATCAGCTTTGATCCAGAAAGAGTGAGGTCTCCACTGCAGCTACACCCCTCCGTCAGTTTCTGCACCTCCGTACAGTGGAGAGAGCCCCTGCGAGCTCAGGGGTATCACACAAAGGACAGGCCCTTCATTTCCGTAAAGATTGAAAAC
>NW_027829539.1:0-271 GCF_054177405.1 Leptonychotes weddellii | reverse complement strand
GGCTCCCAGCTCAGCAGGGAGTCTGCTTCTCCCTCTGACCCTCCTCCCTCTCATGCTCTCTGTCTCTCATTCTCTCTCTCTCAAATAAATAAATAAAATCTTTAAAAAAAAAAACAAAAAAAACCCTAGGAGATAGGCACTTCCATAATCCTTACTTAGAAGAAGACATTAGACACAGATGGGTTAAAAAACTTTCCTAAAACCAGTTACTAAATAGTGGGAGTGTAATTTAAAAATTAAATTTAAAACAAACTTTACTTTTTTTTTTTTT
>NW_027829538.1:0-271 GCF_054177405.1 Leptonychotes weddellii | reverse complement strand
ATGGAGTGAGCAGCCTCCAGACCTGCCTGCCGACCTCAGGCTACCCCTGGCCGTGGGAGGTCATGGCATGTGGTGCTGGGGGCCTGTCTGGGTTTGAGGGACGGGGCTGGGCTCTGGGTATGCTCAGAGACTGTTTAGATGAGAGGCTGGGGCTTCTGAAGAGCACCTGAAGGGTTTTCAAAGACCCTTGATCCTGGAACTGTAGACGTGTCTAGGGCCACAGGACTCGGGCTGGAGGATCAGCGCTCAGAGAAGGGACAGGGCTGGGTGG
>NW_027829537.1:0-271 GCF_054177405.1 Leptonychotes weddellii | reverse complement strand
CAGTGAAGTACCAAACAAGAAAGAACAGGGTGTGTGCAGAGCAGCAATACCTCTAATCATGAAATTAGAGACACAGAGAAGAAGGAGTCAAATTTTGGAAAATCCAAGACATCTCATTGTGTTTTGACCTTACCTTGTGTATGATAGTGAGTCTTTGAAGGAGTTTAAATGGAAGTATGACAGTTTATGACAACCCCGAAGAAGAAGAAGAAGAAGATAGCAGGAGGGGAAGAATGAAGGGGGGAAATCGGAGGGGTAGACGAACCACGAG
>NW_027829536.1:0-271 GCF_054177405.1 Leptonychotes weddellii | reverse complement strand
CTCTGACCCTATCCCCTCTCATGTGTTCTCATCTCATTCTCTCTCTCTCAAATAAATAAATAAATAATCTTTAAAAAAAAAAAAAAACATGGAGAAGGGTGCCTGGAAGGCTCAGTCAGTAGAGCATGTGACCCTTGATCTCAGGGTTGTGAGTTCAAGCCCCACATTGGGCAGAGAGCCTACTTAAAAATCAATAAATAAGAATTAAAAAAACAAAACAAAACCATGGAGAGCAAGTCCTGGTTCTCCCCCTTCTAATTGTTTGGCTTTG
>NW_027829535.1:0-271 GCF_054177405.1 Leptonychotes weddellii | reverse complement strand
ATGGAGTGAGCAGCCTCCAGACCTGCCTGCCGACCTCAGGCTACCCCTGGCCGTGGGAGGTCATGGCATGTGGTGCTGGGGGCCTGTCTGGGTTTGAGGGACGGGGCTGGGCTCTGGGTATGCTCAGAGACTGTTTAGATGAGAGGCTGGGGCTTCTGAAGAGCACCTGAAGGGTTTTCAAAGACCCTTGATCCTGGAAGTGTAGACGTGTCTAGGGCCACAGGACTCGGGCTGGAGGATCAGCGCTCAGAGAAGGGACAGGGCTGGGTGG
>NW_027829534.1:0-271 GCF_054177405.1 Leptonychotes weddellii | reverse complement strand
TCACTCACTGACGGTGTAGGATCCCCATGGCTAGGCTCCCTCCTGCTGCCATTTATTCTGATATCTGCCCGCGGAATCACGGCTTCCCACTTCGTACCTCAAAACCAACCGCCTGCAATATTCTGCTTGTAGAGATCCAGATCTTCTTACATCTCAGGCTGGTTTCATGGGTGCTCAGAGTGGTCTGGTAGATATCCAGCTCAATTCCGGGGACCAGTTGAAATAGGGTCCCCTACTCCTCCGCCATCTTTCCCCCCTCCTCTACTTAGTA
>NW_027829533.1:0-271 GCF_054177405.1 Leptonychotes weddellii | reverse complement strand
GATTTGGCAGGAGGGTGACTTTTAGCAATCAGTATATCAAGACTGGTTTTTGACAATGGTCACAAGTGACTATATAAGGACCACTGTCACATTTTTGCCTATTTTCTTTTTTTAAAAATTTTTTTGAAGATTATTTATTTATTTATTTGACAGAGAGAGACACGATGAGAGAGGGAGCACAAGCCGGGGGAGTGAGAGAGGGAGAAGCAGGCTTCCTGTGGAGCAGGGGGGCCAATGAGGGGCTCGATCCCAGCACCCCAGGATCATGACC
>NW_027829532.1:0-2417 GCF_054177405.1 Leptonychotes weddellii | reverse complement strand
AGATTATTCCCTGCATATTCTCAGACCACAATGCTCTAAAACTGGAACTCAATCACAAGAAAAAATTTGGCAGAAATTCAAACACTTGGAAGCCAAAGACCACTCTGCTCAAGAATGTTTGGGCCAACCAAGAAATCAAAGAAGAACTTAAACAATTCATGGAAATCAATGAGAGCAAAACACATTGGTCCAAAACCTATGGGATACTGCAAAGGCGGTCCTAAGGGGGAAATACAAAGCCATCCCAGGCTCACTCAAAGAAATAGAAAAATCCCGAATGCACCAACTAACTCTACACCTTAAAGAACTAGACAAAAAGCAACAAACGATGCCTAAGCCACGTATTAGAAGAGAAATAATTAAAATTAGAGCAGAAATCAATGAATTAGAAACCAGGAACACAGTAGATCAGATCAAAGAAACTAGAAGTTGGTTCTATGAAAGAATTAATAAGATCGATAAACCACTGGCCAGACTTATCCAAAAGAAAAGAGAAAGGACCCAAATTAATACAATTATGAATAAAAGGGGAGAGATCACGACTAATATCAAGGAAATAGAAACAATTATTAGAAATTATTATCAACAACTATGTGCCAATAAACTGAGCAATGGATGAAATGGAGGCCTTCCTGGAAACCTATAAGCTGCCAAGACTGAAACAGGAAGAAATTGACAACCTGAATAGGCTAATAACCAGTAAGGAGATTGAAGCAGTGATCAAAAACCTCTCAAAAAACAAGAGTACAGGGCCTGATGGATTCCCTGGGGAATAATACCTATTCTACTGAAGCTGCTTCAAAAAACCAAAAAGCCAAAAAACAAAAAACAGAAGGAAACCCTCCAAACTCATTCTATGAGGCCAGCATTACTTTAATCCCCAAACCAGGCAAGGACCCCATCAAAAAGAATTTCAGACCGATATCCCTGATGAATATGGATTCCAAAATCCTCAACAAAATCCTAGCTAATAGTATCCAACAGTACATTAAAAGGATCATCCACCATGACCAAATGGGATTTATCCCCAGGATGCAAGGGCAGTTCAACATTTGCAAATCAATTAATGTGATAGAACACATTAATAAGAGGAAGGAGAAGAACCATATGTTCCTCTCAATTGATGCAGAAAAAGCATTTGACAAAATACAGAATCGTTTCATGATTAAAACTCTCCAGAGTATAGGGATAGAGGGAACATTCCTCAAGTTCATAAAATCCATCTATGAAAAACCCACAGCGAATATCATCCTCAGTGGGGAAAAGCTGAGAGCCTTTCCCTTAAGATCGGGACATGTCAAGGATGCCCACTCCCGCCACTATTGTTCAACATAGTACTACAAGACCTAGCAACAGCAATCAGAGAACAAAAAGAAATAAAAGGTATTCAAATTCGCAAAGAAGTCAAACTCTCTTTTCACAGATGACATGATACTTTATGTGGAAAACCCAAAAGACTCCACCCCAAAATCACTGGAACTCACACAGCAATTCAGTAATTTGGCAGGCTACAAAATCAATGCACAGAAATCAGTTGCTTTCTTATACACTAACAACGCAACTGTAGAAAAAGAAAGTAGAGAAAGGATTCCATTTATAATAGCACCAAAAACCAAAAGATACCTCAGAATAAACCTAACCAAAGAGGTCAAGGATCTATACTCTTAGAACTACAAAACACTCATGAAAGAAATTGAAGAAGACACAAAAAGATGGAAAAATATTCCATGCTCAATGATCAGAAGAATAAACATTGTTAAAATGTCTATGCTACCCAAAGCAATCTATACCTTCAATGCCATCCCAATCAAAATTCCAATGTCATTTTTCAAAGTGCTGGAACAAACAATCCTAAAATTTGTATGGAATCAGAAAATACCCCGAATCACCAAGGAAATGTTGAAAAAGAAAAACAAAGCTGGGGGCAACATGTTGCCCAATTTCAAGCTATATTACAAAGCTGTAATCACCAAGATCTGTACTGGCACAAAAACAGACATATAGAACAACGAACAGAATAGAGAACCCAGATATGGACCCTCAACTCTATGGTCAAATAATCTTTGACAAAGCAGGAAAAAACCTGCAATGGAAAAAAGACAGTCTCTTCAATAAATGGTACTGGGAAAATTGGACAGCCACATGCAGAAGAATGGAAGTCGACCATTCTCTAACACCATTCACAAAGATAAACTCAAAGTGGATGAAAGACCTCAATGTGAGACAGGAATCCATCAAAATCCTAGAGGAGAACATAGGCAGTAACCTCTTTGACATCGCCCATAGCAACTTCTTTCAAGATACATCTCCAAAAGCTAGTGAAACAAAAGCAAAAAGGAACTTTTGGGACTTCATCAAGATCAAAAGCTTCTGCACAGCAAAGGAAACAGTCAACAAAACAAAGAGACAACTCACAG
>NW_027829531.1:0-271 GCF_054177405.1 Leptonychotes weddellii | reverse complement strand
GGGGGTGAAATCGGAGGGGGAGATGAACCATGAGAGATGATGGACTCTGAAAAACCAACTGAGGGTTCTACAGGGGAGAGGGGTGGGAGGATGGGCTAGCCTGGTGATGGGAATTAAAGAGGGCACGTTCTGCATGGAGCACTGGGTGTTATGCACAAATGATGAATCATGGAACACTACATCAAAAACTAATGATGTATGGTGATTAACATAGCAA
The DNA here is from genome assembly GCF_054177405.1 of Leptonychotes weddellii. Taxonomy (NCBI): domain Eukaryota; kingdom Metazoa; phylum Chordata; class Mammalia; order Carnivora; family Phocidae; genus Leptonychotes; species Leptonychotes weddellii. The sequence continues at coordinate 54 of NW_027829531.1, read as the reverse complement.
TAAAAATTATAAAAAACACAGCAAGAAATCACATCACATCTTTTAGAATGGTTA
>NW_027829530.1:0-271 GCF_054177405.1 Leptonychotes weddellii | reverse complement strand
TGATTGTGAACTGATGGGGCAATGTGATAAAAAATCTTAACGTCCAACTGAAAAGATCTCTCAGATACATAGATATTTTTCCTTCTGTGATCTTCACTTTTAAAAATAGTTTTAGCAATTTGCACAGTCATTTGGTCAAAATAGTGCCTATTAACTTAACACAGAATTGAAAACTCAAATGCCTTTAGGTGAGACATATAGATAACTGGATAAAAGATGTCAGTGTGACACAAGGGAGTGGTGGGGACTGTGGCAAATTGGAGAGAGTGGG
>NW_027829529.1:0-271 GCF_054177405.1 Leptonychotes weddellii | reverse complement strand
ATTACTGTTTCTACTGAATCAGCGGATGGGTGGTGAAAATGTGTATTGGAGGTGTAGATTCACACTGCTAGCGTACTAGGGGAAAATGCACGTTGAGTGAAGAGTTAGAAAGCATGATTAACCCTGGACTTTCTGGACATTTTCAAGTTTCAGGACAATCTGAGTGATGGATTGAAAAGATACAGATACGGCTATTACAGTATTATGGAAAGAAGATAAAGGTAAAGTTGCTTTTAAAAAGATGTGCATGGGGTGCCTGGGTGGCTCAGTC
>NW_027829528.1:0-271 GCF_054177405.1 Leptonychotes weddellii | reverse complement strand
AACATAAAGCCAATAATTCCACACAGTATAATGCATACAGGAATTCTACACAAGTCTTCCTGCAGATAATATGTTAGAATTTTATCTGGCAAACAGTAGCTATAGACCCTGACCAAATCTAAAAATAATTTGCATTTAGCTACTGTAAAAACACACACAAGAACTCTTTTCATTGGCTACTGTTAAATTTTTGGAAGTACACATGAAGATAAAACACATATCTCTAATTCATTAAAGATTATAAAGGACAGATAATGCAGACATGATCTCA
>NW_027829527.1:0-271 GCF_054177405.1 Leptonychotes weddellii | reverse complement strand
ACTGGATGGAGTAACCCTAATCTTCAGATGATAGCTCACGGGTGGTGAAACAATTTTCTAGTTAACGGGAAGAGTGTCAAAGACAGTACATCTAATATATTAGAGCAAAAGGCAGGTCTACGCAGAGCTACCTTATTTAACCATCATTAAGAGGTATAAAATAACATGGTAACTATGTACACATGCTATAACACAATAATGAGAAAAAAAAGAATAAAAAAAGACCAGGCTGTAAAAGATAGATCAAGACATAGAGCTATTTCATTCAATG
>NW_027829526.1:0-271 GCF_054177405.1 Leptonychotes weddellii | reverse complement strand
AGAGGTTTGGTCCACATGGCCAATATGTGTATATAGTCATCTCTGCCCCTCTTAAGACACACAAACCTTTCATGAGGTGGCCAAGGGTTCCGTCTGCATATGGGCATCATGAAGCCATGTATTGCTTTGTTTTACTCTGACCATAGTGAGCCTTGAGTGGTTGAGCCTGCGTACGCATTCCCCACTCCCCTAGGAGATCTCTAGTTCTCCTCTAATCCCAAAGGTATCTAGCCTGAGGGAAATTTTTTCCCCTTCATGTTTCTCCCACCAA
>NW_027829525.1:0-271 GCF_054177405.1 Leptonychotes weddellii | reverse complement strand
CTCTCCCTCTCTCTCTGGCAAATAAAGGAAATGAAACTTTTTAAGAAAAATAAAGGCAGATTTTAAGAAATAACCTCTGAAAAGCTTAGGTGCCTGGATGGCTCAGTCATGGAGTGTGTGATGCTTGATCTCAGGGTGGTGAGTTTGAGTCCCACATTGGGTGTAGAGATTACTTAAAATATTAGAAATCCACCTCTACTCTAAAAATGAAGAATTTTGTCATTTTTCTCTACTGACTTTTAAAAATCTACATGCACATATAAAAACATGT
>NW_027829524.1:0-271 GCF_054177405.1 Leptonychotes weddellii | reverse complement strand
CTCCGCGGCTCTATCACTTGCCAGAAGCGGCCGACGGAGGCCCCTCCCCCGCCGTCTATCCTCCCGAATATCGCCTCGGATTCACTTCTCCGCACGTCCTACCTTCCAGAAAGTGGTCGCTTTTCTGTTCAGAGAGTTGTTGCTATTCCTTTCTTCGATCTCCTGTTGAGTTTGTAGGTGTTCAGAATGGTTTGATCCCGATCCAGCTGAATTCCTGAGAGGAGACGAAATCCAGGTCTCCTACTCCTCCGCCATCTTGCTCCGCCCTCGT
>NW_027829523.1:0-271 GCF_054177405.1 Leptonychotes weddellii | reverse complement strand
CCTAAATACATGACCTTACTTATCATGTGTTGCAAATATGGTAGTTTCCATGAAGAGAAACATCACATCATTTTTTTCTAAAATGTGAGGTGGAAAACAACTTCAAATTATTTCCATTTGGTATGGGGGGACTACTTAAGAATTTAAGACCCAGATGTGAATTGTGTGCTTTCATACTGAAATCCTGAAATGTTTTTTTGTTGTTGTTGTTGTTTTTTATTTTTTATTCTTATGTTAATCCCCATACATTACATCATTAGTTTTAGATGAA
>NW_027829522.1:0-271 GCF_054177405.1 Leptonychotes weddellii | reverse complement strand
CAATGAATCATGGAACACTTCATCTAAAACTAATGATGTAATGTATGGGGATTAACATAAGAATAAAAAAATAATAATAAAAAAATTAAAAAAAAAATTCTATAGTCAGCTTTTCTATTTCTATGGACTAGCCTATGAGGATTTCAACTGAGATTGCACTGAATCTGTATCAAGCTGTGGAGAATAGACATATTAACAATATTCAATCTTGTAATCCATGGCCATGTCATGCCTCTCCATTTAGGTCATCCTTAATATGCTTTAGCAATGT
>NW_027829521.1:0-2417 GCF_054177405.1 Leptonychotes weddellii | reverse complement strand
TTTTTTTTTTTAATTTTTTTTTTATTCTTATGTTAATCCCCATACATTACATCATTAGTTCTAGATGAAGTGTTCCATGATTCATTGTTCGTGCACAACACCCAGTGCTCCATGCAGAACGTGCCCTCCTCAATACCCACCACCAGGCCAACCCATCCTCCCACCCCCCTCCCCTCTAGAACCCTCAGTTTGTTTTTCAAAGAGACAGTCTTTTAAGAATCATAGAAAGCTTTCAGGATTCCTGATTCTATCCCATCAGCCTCAATATATAAATTTCAGGGGCACCTGGATGTCTCAGTCATTAAGCGTCTGCCTTCGGCTCAGGTCATGATCCCAGGGTCCTGGGATCGAGTCCCGCATCAGGCTCCCTGCTCAGCAGGAAACCTGCTTCTCCCTCTCCCACTCCCCCTGCTTGTGTTCCTTCTCTCTCTGTGTCTCTCTCTGTCAAATAAATAAATAAAATCTTTAAAATATATATATATAAATTTCATATTTTTCCCAGATAACATTGCTTTAAAAAAGAAAAAGTAGGACTTTAATAAGCATTCATTAACCATCTTTTGGGTTCCTGACACGGTGCTACTCACTGTGAATTCCAAAGAAAGGCCACGGTGCCTGCCTTCAAGGGGCTTAGGATCTAGTTATGGAGATGTGACCCATCCATGAAGCAACTCGAGAACAAGACAGGGCAAGACAAAGTCAATTGTGAGATGGAGAGATAGAGATAGTGGGGATTATCATTCTCAGAAATGGAAATGGTCAGTCCAGTGGGAGCAGTTCTCCCACTCCCTAGCCCCTGACCTTTTATACCTCAGTGGACCTCAGTAATGGGATCTGTAAAGTGGCAGAGCTCAGCCACTCATACAACAAATTTGTTTTGAGCACTGACTATACACCAGATTTGTGGTTCTGGTGATACAGGGTTGAGCAAGATAATGGCCCCACCCTAATGGACTGTATAGTTTGGTGGAGGGAAAGTGGAAGGCAGATAGGTGACTGGATAAATATATGACATGGCAGGCAGTGATAAGGGCTCGAAAGAAAAGTAGATCAAGGTAAAGTGATAGAGAGTGGCAGGGGGAGTGTCAAGAAGGGTAATCAGAGGGATCTCACCCATCAAGTAACACTGGAGGACAGATGTGGAAGATGCGAGGAAGCAACCCAAACTGTTATCTATGGGAAGAGCATTCCTGGAAGAAGGAACAGTAAGGCAAGACCCTGAGATAGGAATGACCTGAAATGTTTGAAGAACAGCATAGACGCTAGTGTGGCTGGATCACTATGGGTGTCTGGAGAAAGGGAAATGAAGAGCAGTCAGGAGCCAGACCATGAAAATCCTAGGAGGCCAAGGTAAGGAGTTCAGGTGGGAAGCCCTGCAAGGCTGAAGAATGTGTACCAGAGCATCCAAACCATTTCTAATGTGAAGGGGTGGGACCTGAGCAAGATGGTCCTGAATGAGGAGGCTCTAGAATGAAGGAGTCCAAATGCTAGGTCCTCACATTAAGATGGTCTTGCAGTTGGGGAATGACTTAATTAAGAAAGTAACCAAACAAAGGAGAAAAAATATCAGGGGAAGAAGTCTGGAGACCAAGAAAGTCTCAGGCAAACTTCATGAGCAAATTGTAAAATATAGGGTGCCTGTGACCATCATCAGGCAACGAGTGCCCTGGTGTCATCCCTCTTCTCTCCAAAGACTCCCAGTGTGGTGCCCAATTAGGGCCTCGCAAGGCCTCATCCCTCTAAATGCCAACGGGCCATTCAAAATTCACTAGTTCTATGTTTGATGGCCACTATCTCTACTATAGGTAACAGGTGGGTGCTAATATGGAGTAAATCCATGCTAATTGGTTAGCGCTTCTCAAATTTCCTTTTTTGTATTTACTATTACTTCCTAAGGCAGGAGAGAGAAAATACATGGCCCCAGAATGTCTAGAAGATGTAAAGTGAAGCAGCCCAATGCAAGCAAAACACTTAATTGAAGATTTGCATTGTATCTTAAAATTCCCTTGAACATTGCATTCTATTCCAGATCTACTTGTAAGAGCTCAACGGCAATGTCTTATATTATCCAAGGAGCAAATATGACTCTTGAAGAAGATATGCCCCATTTGTGCTGTGCTTTACCAAAGGCCTAGTGAGCCATACCATGTCCCTAGGGCTGGGCAAACTCAACTAGAAAAACACAGGTAGTTAAACCCAATTAAAACACTCTCCTCTATGGGCGCCTGGGTGGCTCAGTTGGTTAAGCGACTGCCTTCAGCTCAGGTCATGATCCCAGGGTCCTGGGATCGAGTCCTGCATCGGGCTCCCTGCTCTGCGGGGAGCCTGCTTCTCCCTCTCCCACTCCCCCTGCTTGTGTTCCCTCTCTCGCTGTGTCTCTCTCTGTCAAATAAATAAATAAAATCTTTAAAAAAAAA
>NW_027829520.1:0-271 GCF_054177405.1 Leptonychotes weddellii | reverse complement strand
TAGAAGTGGCATTAGATAGAAACAGCCTCACACCAAATATCACAGGTATTTGAACAGATTAAAAAAGAGTATTTGAGGCTACGGAGGAAGGTAGGATAGGTAATGAAGAGACTTTCAGGTGGAGAAAAAGAGTAGGAGAAAGGTCCCCATTAGATCTAATTTCTCTTCTTTTCTCAGCTCTGTTATCTTTTTTTTTTTTTCTGCTATAATTTTTTTTATTCTTATGTTAATCCCCATACATTACATCATTAGTTCTAGATGAAGTGTTCCA
>NW_027829519.1:0-271 GCF_054177405.1 Leptonychotes weddellii | reverse complement strand
TCTCCCACTCCCCCTGCTTGTGTTCCCTCTCTCGCTGTGCCTCTCTCTGTCAAATAAATAAATAAAATCTTTAAAAAAAAATGTCTTTTTATTGCCAGTTGTATTCCATTGTGTAGATAGACCACATTTTATTTATCTGTTCATCAGTTGATGGTTATTTATGTGGTTGCCATTTTTTTGACTATTATGAATAATGCTGCTATAAACACCCATGTATAAATTTTTGTGTGACATGGTTTTAATTTCTCTTGAATATATAACCAGAAGTGGA
>NW_027829518.1:0-271 GCF_054177405.1 Leptonychotes weddellii | reverse complement strand
AAATTTGGGACAATTTGAGCATCAGTGTTAAAAAATGAGATCATAAACCCCTTGATAAAATAAAAATCCACGGGTCACGGGGCGCCTGGGTGGCTCAGTTGGTTAAGCGACTGCCTTCGGCTCAGGTCATGATCCTGGACTCCCTGGATCGAGTCCCGCATCGGGCTCCCTGCTCGGCAGGGAGTCTGCTTCTCCCTCTAACCCTCCCCCCTCTCATGAGCTTGCTCTCATTCTCTCTCTCTCAAATAAATAAATAAAATCTTAAAAAAAA
>NW_027829517.1:0-271 GCF_054177405.1 Leptonychotes weddellii | reverse complement strand
GTGGTCTGGATGAGGTAAGTATAGAAATCGAGAGAATAAGCACTTAGAGCAATTTTTTTAAAGATTTTTTAAAATTTGTTTATTTTTAAAGTAAACTCTACACCCAGTGTGGGACTCGAACTTACAAGCCCGAGATCAAGAGTTGCATGTTCTACCGACTGAGCCAGCCAGGCGCTGCGCATTTATTTTATTTTATTTTTTTTTAAGATTTTATTTATTTATTTGACAGAGAGATAGAGAGAGAGCACGAATAGGCAGAGAGGCAGGCAGA
>NW_027829516.1:0-271 GCF_054177405.1 Leptonychotes weddellii | reverse complement strand
CCAGAGTTGGTTAATTCAGTGGCTCAGTGAGGCCATCAGAGACTCATGGCTGCCATCTCAATATTTTGTTCAACTGACTTATTTTGCTTCGCATAATATTCTCTAGCTCCATCCATAGGATTTCAGTCATCTGTGGAATTTAAGAAGCAAACCAAATGAACAAATGGTAAAAACAGAGAGAGAGAGAGAGAGAGAGAGACAAATCAAGAAACACACTCTTATTTTTTTTTATTGTTATTATGTTATGTTGATCACCATACCAAACACACTC
>NW_027829515.1:0-271 GCF_054177405.1 Leptonychotes weddellii | reverse complement strand
GGATTCACTGAAGCAAGGGAAAGTACTTTCCATAAAGGCATTGGGCCCAGCTAGGTAATAAAAAGCAAAGAACACAATTCTAAACCCCAAACGCTGTGTTTTTAAAAATGAGGCTTGAGGCTTAGTTGTTCATGGGTGACTAGCAGGACTAGTGAGATAATTTGCAGGGCCCGGTGCAAAATGAAAACATGGGCCCCTCATTGAAAAATTAAGAATTATAAGACAGTGACAGCAGAGCATTAAATCAAGCATGGGGCCCTTTTTTTTTTTT
>NW_027829514.1:0-271 GCF_054177405.1 Leptonychotes weddellii | reverse complement strand
GCCGAAGGCAGATGCTTAACGACTGACCCACCCAGGTGCCCCTTGGGAAGTTATTTTTAAATTGTTTTAACACAATTAATAATCTTTTTAACAAATATTATTATTGAAGTTGGATAAGTTATCTTATTCAACTTCTTTGTGCCTCAGTTCCCCATCTATAAAAAGAAAAAATATTTATTTATTTATTTATTTATTTATTTATTTATTATCTAAAATAGAGGGGCGCCTGGGTGGCTCAGTCATTAAGCATCTGCCTTCGGCTCAGGTCATG
>NW_027829513.1:0-271 GCF_054177405.1 Leptonychotes weddellii | reverse complement strand
GAATCATGGAACACTACATCAAAAACTAATGATGTAATGTATGGTGATTAACATAACAATAAAAATTTTTTTAAAAATGGGCAATAGATCAAAACTGACACTTCACCAAAGATATACAGATGACAAATAAGCATATGAAAAGATGCTCAGCATTATTATTAGGGAATTGCAAATTTAAAAACAATGAGATACCACTGTACACCCATTAAAATGCCTAAAATCCAAAACACTGACAATACCAACTGCTGATAAGAATGCAGAGCAACTGGAA
>NW_027829512.1:0-271 GCF_054177405.1 Leptonychotes weddellii | reverse complement strand
GAGAAACAGGAGAGTTTTTTCTATGGCACTATTTTTATTTAAATTTCCAATTTTACAGAAATTAACTGAACTTTTTTTTTTATTCTTATGTTAATCCCCATACATTACATCATTAGTTCTAGATGAAGTGTTCCATGATTCATTGTTCGTGCACAACACCCAGTGCTCCATGCAGAACGTGCCCTACTCAATACCCACCACCAGGCCAACCCATCCTCCCACCCCCCTCCCCTCTAGAACCCTCAGTTTGTTTTTCAGAGTCCATCGTCTC
>NW_027829511.1:0-271 GCF_054177405.1 Leptonychotes weddellii | reverse complement strand
CCACCAGGCATTGACTTCACAGAGAAAGAGGCATCGGCATCTTTAAACCCAGACCTGGTCTCTAATAGCGGGCTTTGCAGACCTTCTCTACCTGTCCCTTGTCTGCCTCCAAACCACACTGTGGCCTGCTTTTGGGTGTCGGTCCTGCACTTCTGCAAAGTCTGCTGCTCCCGGGAGCCTGTGTCCTCCAGCAGGAAGCGGGGCCAGAGCCGGCCTGGTGGCGGGTCCCCCGGCAGCAGCAGGCAGGCTTCAGGAGACTCTGTGCATCGAG
>NW_027829510.1:0-2418 GCF_054177405.1 Leptonychotes weddellii | reverse complement strand
GCAGGGGGAGTGGGAGAGGGAGAAGCAGGCTTCCCGCTGAGCAGGGAGCCTGATGCGGGGCTCGATCCCAGGACCCTGGGATCACGACCTGAGCCGAAGGCAGACGCTTAACGACTGAGCCACCCAGGCGCCCCACAACTCTGCCTTCTTAATGAAATTTCTTTGTTGGTATTTAGTCCCTCAGAAATGAGAAGGGCACCTCAGGCTCTCCCTTGAGGCCTTTCATCTCCCCCCAACCACCACTGCTAGTTGGGAGATGTTCTGACCCTCTCCTTGGCCAGGATTTCAGGAATGACAAAGGGGAACGAAGCCTGCCTGGCCTACAGCAGCCTCCATAAGGAGATGACAGCTCTCACACATGGTGGCCTTTCCTGGTCCACAACAAATCTGTGTCCTTTGGCTTTTGATTTGCCATTTGTTCTCCTGGATCAGCGGACCTCCCTCTTCCCCCGCCCCTACCTCCTCGGTCTGCAGGGTGCTGTGTTCATTTCCTGTAATTTGTTCTCAGAACTTTGCTTTGTCTTTCAGGTTCACATGTGAATGGCCCCCAGGGCTGGGGGGGTTGGTGGGGCTCAGCATTGCCAAAGGCTGAAGAGCATCTCAGAGAACCGAGCTAGAAAGGAGCCAACTGTGGAGAGCGGGCAGAGGAGCCAGAGGGACTTGAGGGGTTCCCAGAGAGGGGAGAGGGAGGGAGTGGCCAGGTGACATCATAGACTGTGTGTGGGGGGGGGAGGCAGCGTGGTAATTCCTCTCTCTGCCCAGGCCTGGTGACTGACCTCCGGGCTCCTGGGGTACCTACCTCCCTAAGCAGCCCAGCTCCGCCGAACACCAGCTCTGTGGCTTCACCCAGTTACTTAGCTTCTCTGAGCCCGTCTCTTCCCCTGCAAAGCACAGGGCTGTTGTGAGGGCTAAGGAAATGGATAATGTCAAGAAAGCGCTTAAGACAAGACTTGGCCTAGCATGAATGGGCACTCTGTTGGAGTTAGCTGCCATCATCATTACAGAGAATTTTTATATTCGCAGTCGGTCACCATCCCAGCAGTCCTACTGCGATCCTAATCAACACCATAGGTTTTTGTCGGGAAAGGAAACTGATGGCCGCTTACCAACCAGGATAAGGTTCGATTGCAATCCCAGGTCTTCCTGCGTGGAGTCTAGAACTCTTCCTGTTCTGCACACCACAGCACACATGCACTTTCCCAGTCCGCCCAGGTTTGTCTGGCTTTTTTTTTTTCTTTTTGCTTCAACTTTTAAAAAAACAGAATTTAACTGAATAAAATTTGAAGGTCTTATTGGCTTTGTTCAATGATTCCTGAATGGGACAGCATCCAATGTACCAGATAGAAAGGTGCCCCGAGGAGCTGTATAAAGTGAAAGACTTGCAGGCAGAGGGGAGCAGGAACGAGGAATTTACACTAGGTAACCAAGCTGGTTGGTTATTGTAAGGTCACTTTGCTTTAGGAGCTGGCAGGGGTCTATCAGGAAAATTATCTAACCAGCGCTGATTCACAACTGTCTTTTTGGTGGGTGCACGATAAGCTTTTACTAATTACTACTTTAGAGATCTGTTGATTTAACTTGTTTTTTTAGGGACTTTTGACGCCAAGTTTGGCCAGTTTTCCCAGAATCCCTTCGACAGGCTCTGGAATGAGTGGGGGTGTCTGGGTTCTCAATGTTGTCACGGAGAACTGTAAAGGAGAAAAAATAATTTTCCCTCTTCCTTTATGGTGAGTGCATGGCCGAGACCCCTTTTTTTCTACGCCTCATAAATGGATAAGCTCACCTGAGGCTCCACCGTGGCCACTGTAACTCAAGATCATCGTTGATAGGTTTAACCTGCTTGTTTTCAGCCTTAAAATTTTATTCACCTGAGGCCTCACGCTGGCTTCTCCAGCTTAAGTCAGACCCGGCTCAATCTCTGTCCAGTTCCTTCCAGAGCCCTCTGGAAAAAGAAGAGCTCAAATAGCCTGCAGGCTCCTAATGCAAAGTCCTGGGGGGCCAGGACCCCGGATCTGAGAGGGACGCACCCATCACCTCCAGAGACCACAGAGCAGCGAGCCCGAGGGACCCAGCAGGTACTTTGTCTGGTTGCTCTTGTTCCTCGGGGGTGTCAGGGGTCGCCTTTGGTTCCTTCTCTGACACCAGAACTGTTGAAAGATAAACTGAGGCACATTAAAAATTTTGAGTTTATTTGCGCAAAAATCAATTCGCATTGGGCAGCATCCAATTTAGTAGATAGGCAGGCGCTCCGAGGAGGAGGTGTAGAACATGAACGGTGTTTGTGGGCAGACGGGAGTGGGGACAAGGGAGTTTTACCAGGCCAAAAAGCTGGTTGGTTATTGCAAAGTTATTTTGCTTTAGGGAAGAGCAGGGCTCAAGGGGGCAGATGAACTGACTGGTGCTGATCGGGTGATTGAT
>NW_027829509.1:0-271 GCF_054177405.1 Leptonychotes weddellii | reverse complement strand
AATAGAGAAACATATTCCCTGGTTTTTGGAAAAGCGGGGGGGTTAGCTGCTATCTGAAGAAAAAATTATCTGGGAGTTTATAACATAAGTAGAAGTAACACATAAGACAACCATTAAACCAAGGACAGGAAGAAGGAAATAGAAGTACACCATTGTAAGAGTCTTAAACTGTACATAAAATGATGTATTATTTTTTTTTATTCTTATGTTAATCCCCATACATTACATCATTAGTTTTAGATGAAGGGTTCCATGATTCATTGTTTGTGCA
>NW_027829508.1:0-271 GCF_054177405.1 Leptonychotes weddellii | reverse complement strand
TTTCCTGACTACCTGAAGCTTTTCAAAGCACTATTTGCTATTAAAATAAGCTATTTTCTAAATAAGCCCCCCTCCTTCCTCTGTGCATAAGCTGCTCCCAGCATCCTCCGGGACAGACGTGCACCTCTGTGCTCTTCTGTTTCTCCCGCAAGTCCCCCTCAGGTACTCACCTGTCTGTGAGCGCTGGGCCTGGCTGGGCGCACATTGTCAGGACGCAGCTTGCTGAAATGTGGCCTTTGTTGGGTATGTGGGGAGGTTGCCACCATGAATA
>NW_027829507.1:0-271 GCF_054177405.1 Leptonychotes weddellii | reverse complement strand
CTGAAGACTCGCTAATACTTCCGGTTCCTCCTACTGGCTGCTGGCTTAAAGTAGCCGCCTGCAACCGCTCTGTGGGTCCCCATGCCCCTACTGCCTCTATACCAGCGGCAGGACCACTGGCTTTCTACTCAGGAGTTTTCTGTGGCCCCTCTGGGACATGCTGGTTCCAGTTCACAGCATATAGAAATCAAAAACAAGGGCGCCTGGGTGGCTCAGTCGTTAAGTGTCTGCCTTCGGCTCAGGTCATGGTCCCACGGTCCTGGTCCCGCAT
>NW_027829506.1:0-271 GCF_054177405.1 Leptonychotes weddellii | reverse complement strand
AGAATCATGCTGCATGTATGCTCTTTTAATCTTTAAATGCCCCTTACACAGAAAGCCAATTCATCAGGTCAAATGAAATATTTTTAGGTCATTGTATTTTGAGACTTTCAAAATTGCTTTCTTCATCCCACAACATTAATAATTTGAATTATCACCTTAATTATCAGAATGCTATTTAGACTGCCTATTTGAGTGCCTTGGAAATCCATGTGTTTTATTCCTCACTACAATTAAAGATCGCTATAAATGCTCACTTAGAGCAAAAAATTAA
>NW_027829505.1:0-271 GCF_054177405.1 Leptonychotes weddellii | reverse complement strand
TAAGTCCTGTTCATCATGGGGTATGATTCTCTTTATACATTGTTGGATTTGATGTGCTAATTTGTTGGGGATTTTTGCATCTATATTCAGGAGACATATTGGTCTGTAGTTTTCTTTTTTCATAAGGTCTTTGTCTGGTTTTGATATTAGGGCAATGCTGGCCTCATAGAATGAGTTAGGAAGTATTCCCTCTGCTGCCATCTTCTGAAAGAGATTGTTGAGAAATGGTGTAATTTTTTCTTTATGTTTGGTAGAATTCACTAGTGAACCC
>NW_027829504.1:0-271 GCF_054177405.1 Leptonychotes weddellii | reverse complement strand
TTTCATCGATTAATGGATACTGTTTTTGATCAGGCTGATTGGTATCTGGCTCTTGAATATTATCAGTTGCACTGGAGCTTTTGGATTCAGTTTTAGAGGCATCTATAGTAGCACTTGTTTCAGAGGCACTGCTTTTAATATCATCTTTATCAATTTCGCTAGGTTGCTCGGCTACTTTGTCTGTAGTTAAAGGCTCTGTGGTTAAAGGTTTTTTGATTAAGGTTTGATCAGTAGTAGGCTGTTGTTTTAAACTTTCTTCTACTTTGGTCGT
>NW_027829503.1:0-271 GCF_054177405.1 Leptonychotes weddellii | reverse complement strand
TTCCTTGAGACCAAACTTCCAGCCTCCAGAACCAGGAGAGGACGAAGTTCTGCTGTTTAACCCCCATCTGTGTGCTTGCTTACGGCGGCCCCAGGAAACAGGACCAGATGCCACGTGCACCTTGACTCCAGGGTCTCCTGGGCCAGACCTCTGGGCTCAGCCTGCACAAGCCAGCTCGTGGGGGGCCCACAGCCCTGCACATTGCCTCCAGCTCTCCCCTCCCTGCGGGACCTGCAAACATCCCCCCCACCCTCCGGCTGGCCAGGCTCTT
>NW_027829502.1:0-271 GCF_054177405.1 Leptonychotes weddellii | reverse complement strand
TTAAGGCCACTTACTGCTCTCCAGAACTAGGATTTTAGGTTTCCTACTGCCTAGTGGCTCATCTCCATAGAGAGAGGTACCTATTTCAGAGGTGAGGAAATTAACCTGAAAGGGGCATTTCAAAACAACATGTCAGGATGCACAGCATAACTGTGAAGTTAAAAGAAAGATGTGTCCCCTTGTAGTGCGGGAAACAAAGGCAGAAGGAAATGTAGAGGAAATTAAATGATCTTATAACCTGCAGCCTATAGACAAGTACGTGAGGTTGGCA
>NW_027829501.1:0-271 GCF_054177405.1 Leptonychotes weddellii | reverse complement strand
TGGTGCCCATTTTAGTCTGGGACCAACACTTTGGCCCTAAAATGCGCGCCTGAGCTTGAAGTCCTACAAAACCATCAGTGGGCATCTCCATGAGGCCGGATCTCTTCCAGGGTCAGGGCAGAGCAAAATTCCCGGGGCTCCCAGCACGCACCCTCCCGTCCCGGGGCATTGTGTCTCCACTGTTGGAAAAGGCAAATTCCCCAGCCTTCCTCCAGTTTCATGCCTGTGGTCGTCAGAATAATGCCCTCCGCCCAAGATGCCCAAGATGCCC
>NW_027829500.1:0-271 GCF_054177405.1 Leptonychotes weddellii | reverse complement strand
AATCATGGAACACTACATCTAAAACTAATGATGTAATGTATGGGGATTAACATAAGAATAAAAAAAAATGGAAAAAAAAAAAAAAGAATAAAGGTCACCTGAGCCTCGGTAAATTCCTCAAGTTAAAGTCCATTGTGAGGACTCCTTGAGCTGACGTTTTGGTGGTAGAAACACCTCCTTTAACTTACCACTGCTGGTCTCCTTTACCGACATCATTGTTCCTTTGATTTTTAGCCTAAAAAATGTATGTGACTGCATCCATATATTTGCC
>NW_027829499.1:0-2418 GCF_054177405.1 Leptonychotes weddellii | reverse complement strand
GACTGTTTCCTTTGCTGTGTAGAAGCTTTTCATCTTGATGAAGTCCCAAAAGTTCATTTTTGCTTTTGTTTCACTAGCCTTTGGAGATGTATCTTGAAAGAAGTTGCTGTGGCCGATGTCAAAGAGGTTACTGCCTATGTTCTCTAGGATTTTGATGGATTCCTGTCTCACATTGAGGTCTTTCATCCATTTTGAGTTTATCTTTGTGTATGGTGTTAGAGAATGGTCGAGTTTCATTCTTCTGCATGTGGCTGTCCAATTTTCCCAGCACCATTTATTGAAGAGACTGTCTTTTTTCCATTGCATGTTTTTTCCTGTTTTGTCGAAGATTATTTGACCATAGAGTTGAGGGTCCATATCTGGGCTCTCTATTCTGTTCCATTGGTCTGTATGTCTGTTTCTGTGCCAGTACCATGCTGTCTTGCTGATCACTGCTTTGTAATACAGCTTGAAATCAGGCAACATAATGCCCCCAGCTTTGTTTTCCTTTTTCAACATCTCCTTGGCGATTCAGGGTCTTTTCTGATTCCATACAAATTTTAGCATTGTTTGTTCCAACACTTCTAAAAATGTCATTGGAATTTTGATCAGGATGGCGTTGAAGGTATAGATTGCTCGGGGTAGCATAGACATTTCAACAATGTTTATTCTTCCGATCCATGAGCATGGAATATTTTTCCATCTTGTTGTGTCTTCTTCAATTTCTTTCATGAGTGTTTTGTAGTTCCTAGAGTATAGATTCTTTACCTCTTTGGTTAGGCTTATTCCGAGGTATCTTATGGTTTTTGGTGCTATTGTTAATGGAATCATTTCTCTAATTTCTCTTTCTACAGTTGCGTTGTTAGTGTATAAGAAAGCAACTGATTTCTGTGCATTGATTTTGTATCCTGCCACATTACTGAATTGCTGAATGAGTTCTAGTAATTTGGGGGTGGAGTCTTTTGGGTTTTCCACATAGAGTATCATGTCATCTGCGAAAAGAGAGAGTTTGACTTCTACTTTGCCAATTTGAATACCTTTTATTTCTTTTTGTTGTCTGATTGCTGTTGCTGGGACTTCTAGTACTATGTTGAACAATAGTGGAGAGAGTGGGCATCCTTGATGTGTTCCTGATCTTAAGGGAAAGGCTCTCAGCTTTTCCCCATTGAGGATGATATTCACTGTGGGTTTTTCATAGATGGATTTTATGAACTTGAGGAACGTTCCCTCTATCCCTATACTCTGAAGAGTTTTAATCAGGAAAGGATGCTGTATTTTGTCAAATGCTTTTTCTGCATCAATTGAGAGGACCATATGGTTCTTCTCCTTCCTCCTATTAATGTGTTCTATCACATTGATTGATTTGCAAATGTTAAACCACCCTTGCATCCCGAGGATAAATCCCACTTGGTCGTGGTAGATGATCCTTTTAATGTATTGTTGGATCCTATTAGCTAGGATTCTGTTGAGGATTTTGGAATCCATATTCTTCAGGGATATCAGTCTGAAATTCTCCTTTTTGATGGGGTCTTTGCCTGGTTTGGGGATTAAGGTAATGCTGGTCTCATAGAATGAGTCTGGAAGCTTTCCTTTTGTTTCTATTTTTTTAAACAGCTTCAGGAGAATAGGTATTATTTCTCTTTGAATGTTTGGTAGAATTCCCCAGGAAATCCATCAGGTCCTGGACTCTTGTTTTTTGGGACGTTTTTGATCACTGCTTCAATCTTGTTACTGCTTATTGGCCTATTCAGGTTCTCAATCTCTTCCTGTTTCAGTCCTGGGAGTTTATAGGTTTCCAGGAAGGCATCATTTCATCCAGGTTGCTCAGGTTATTGGCATATAGTTGTTGATAATAAATTCTAATAATTGTTTCTATTTCCTTGGTGTTAGTCGTGATCTCTCCCCTTTCATTCATAATTTTATTAATTTGGGTCCTTTCTCTTTTCTTTTGGATAAGTCTGGCCAGTGGTTTATCGATCTTATTAATTCTTTCAAAGAACTTCATTGATCTGATCCACTGTGTTTCTGGTTTCTAATTCATTGATTTCTGCTCTAATCGTAATTATTTCTCTTCTAATGTGTGGCTTAGGCATCGTTTGTTGCTTTTTCTCTAGTTCTTTAAGGTGTAGAGTTGGTGAATTCGGGATTTTCCTATTTTTTTTGAGTGAGACTTGGATGGCTATGTATTTCCCCCTTAGGACCGCCTTTGCAGTATCCCATAGGTTTTGGACCGATGTGTTTTCGTTCTCATTGGTTTCCATGAATTGTTAAAGTTCTTCTTTGATTTCCTGGTTGACCCAAACAATCTTGAGCAGAGTGGTCTTTAGCTTCCAAGTGTTTGAATTTCTGCCAAATTTTTTCTTGTGATTGAGTTCCAGTTTTAAAGCATTATGGTCTGAGAATATGCAGGGAATAATCTCAATCTTTTGGTATTGGTTG
>NW_027829498.1:0-271 GCF_054177405.1 Leptonychotes weddellii | reverse complement strand
GTAGGTGTTCAGAATGGTTTGATCCCTATCCAGCTGAATTCCTGAGAGGAGACGAAATCCAGGTCTCCTACCCCTCAACCATCTTGCTCCGCCCCTGTGCAGCATTGTTTTTAATAGTAAAATATTGAAAAAACCTAAATATCATCAATAGGGGGAGGGTATAAATAAAATTTGCTAAGTAATAGTATACTATTATTATAGAAATGAACTAGATTTCTCTATCTCAAAATGATTAGACCTCAAAAAATATGATTTTTAGTGAAAAAAGCAA
>NW_027829497.1:0-271 GCF_054177405.1 Leptonychotes weddellii | reverse complement strand
ACTTCCAGACGACAGATGGCCCCTTCCACTCAGGAAGAGCCACACAAAGTCTCCCCTCGACTCAGCCTTTCACAACTCCTACATATAGAGGCCCCCAACTGACCAACAGTGACCCATAGGTAGGGACATCTCTACGCCCCTCTTCAGCAGGAAGAAGTTACAGAAGATGAGACCTTCCACCTTCAACAACCTTCAAGATATAAGTGTCAAAACTGTTCACCAGAAGCTGGCACCAAACACCGGCCCGCCCCCCATGTGATTTGTGTGACAA
>NW_027829496.1:0-271 GCF_054177405.1 Leptonychotes weddellii | reverse complement strand
TTTGTTTTTTTTTTTTTAAAGATTTTATTTATTTTTTTGAGACAGAGAGAATGAGAGACAGAGAGCATGAGGGGGAGGAGGGTCAGAGGGAGAAGCAAACTCCCTGCTGAGCAGGGAGCCTGATGTGGGACTCGATCCCGGGACTCCAGGATCATGACCTGAGCCAAAGGCAGTCGCTTAACCAACTGAGCCACCCAGGCGCCCTGAGGTGGAGAGGATTGAATTTGGAGGAACAGGAGGGAATTTGAGAGGGGATAGAATGTGTGCTATG
>NW_027829495.1:0-271 GCF_054177405.1 Leptonychotes weddellii | reverse complement strand
GAAGAAGTAGGATTCCAATCCCAAGAGCCTTTCACTCTCAGCAGATGATCCAGAAGTATCTGTTTCCACAGATGAACTGACAAGCTCACCTGGATCTGCATTTGTCCTTTCCTCTTACATCAGTGAAGGCTTCTGTGACGGTCTGTTTACCTCTGTGCTTTGCATCGTGTGTGCGTGTGTGTGTGTGTGTGTGTGTGTGAGAAAATGTCCCCCTTTTGGGCCATTTTAACCATTTTTTTAAGTGTACAATTCAGTGGCATTAATTACATGA
>NW_027829494.1:0-271 GCF_054177405.1 Leptonychotes weddellii | reverse complement strand
ATTGTAGAGCACTCAGTGGGGTTACACACTTTATCTCGTGTAGTCCTATGTATGTCAACCAGAGGAGGTGCGTAGCAGGGTGCACAGTTTTACAGATAAAGAGAGAGGTCATTTTCTCAAGCTTTCTACAATGCTTGAAGTCAGTTCTGTAGGACCCCATACCTACTATCTGCTTCTTGCTGATAAGGAAAACAAAAAAAGTTTCTAGTATTTTGGAAAAGGGGGCAGAGGAACAGAAATTAATTACAGAGAGAGGAAATTCATTAATTTT
>NW_027829493.1:0-271 GCF_054177405.1 Leptonychotes weddellii | reverse complement strand
TGGATAGCTAAGCTCTGCTGCTCAGGGATGCAGAAGTATCTAGAATAGAGATTCAGGTCAGAGTGGGTGAAGAAGGCAGGTCAGGAAGCACATTTGCATGGAGGCCCCTCCCACTTCTGAGGCAGGGGGAGGGGATAAGAGAGTTATGGGGGAGCCAGATCCAGGGTTGGGGTCTCAGAAGGCTGTGCTCTTGGGGTGCTTCCACCATGGCCTGGGCTCTGTTACTCCTCACCCTCCTCACTCAGAACACAGGTGAGACCTCCAGGAAAGG
>NW_027829492.1:0-271 GCF_054177405.1 Leptonychotes weddellii | reverse complement strand
GGGGAGATGACCCATGAGAGATGATGGACTCTGAAAAACAAACTGAGGGTTCTAGAGGGGAGGGGGGTGGGAGGATGGGTTAGCCTGGTGATGGGTATTAAAGAGGGCACGTTCTGCATGGAGCACTGGGTGTTAGACGGAAACAATGAATCATGGAGCACTACATCAAAAATTAATGAGGTAATGTATGGTGATTAACATAACATAATAAAAAAAAAGCTTCTGGTCAACAATAGGCTATTTGTAGTTAAGTTTTGGGGGAATCAAAAGT
>NW_027829491.1:0-271 GCF_054177405.1 Leptonychotes weddellii | reverse complement strand
TCTCTCCTTACTGTTACCTCTTTTCCCTTTGAACACAAAGCTACCTTTGAAATGAGGAAGACAGTGGCTAACGGGAAATTAAGGAAGGGAAAGGGAGGTGAGTGAGCAGCAGAGGACCAGGGAGGTAAAGACAGCTGGAGCAGAAGCTCAGGAGGGCAGCTAAGACCTGGGATTTGTTACAGAATCAAACACAGAGCAGACGGGTGACTTACTAGGTAGTTTGGAGTATTAATGATTGGCCCTGAAGTCAGATCTGAGATGGAGTCCGACT
>NW_027829490.1:0-271 GCF_054177405.1 Leptonychotes weddellii | reverse complement strand
CTAAGTTTGTGGGGCTTTGTTACAGCCTCAATAGGAAACTCATCCAGACGTGAGGAGTGGAAATACGGACAGGGGTCAGACTGAAGAGCTTCGATGCCTCTCAGAGATAGGTGGACTATATTCTAAGAATGAAGTGCCACCAAGAGAGAATCACATGATTGGTTCTCTGCTTTGGAAAGCTGAATTTGGAAGCAGTGTCGAGGGTACAAGGGAGGGGAGGTAGGCCAGAGGAAGGGGGCCCTTTAGGGGGTGTTGCAATAACAGGATGCTG
>NW_027829489.1:0-271 GCF_054177405.1 Leptonychotes weddellii | reverse complement strand
GAAAACTCTAATATCTGTATCTGCCATGGATTTGTTTCTCTGACTTGTTTTCTGACTCTCACTCATTTGGTCTTTTTTTTTTTTTTAAAGATTTTATTTATTTATTTGCGAGAGAGAATGAGAGACAGAGAGCACGAGAGGGAGGAGGGTCAGAGGGAGAGGCAGACTCCCCGCTGAGCAGGGAGCCCGATGCGGGACTTGATCCCGGGACTCCAGGATCATGACCTGAGCCGAAGGCAGTCGCTTAACCGACTGAGCCACCCAGGTGCCC
>NW_027829488.1:0-2418 GCF_054177405.1 Leptonychotes weddellii | reverse complement strand
TGTTAATCCCCATACATTACATCATTAGTTTTAGATGAAGTGTTCCATGATTCATTGTTTGTGCATAACACCCAGTGCTCCATGCAGAACGTGCCCTCCTCAATACCCACCACCAGGCTAACCCATCCCCCCACCCCCCTCCCCTCTAGAACCCTGTTTGTTTTTCAGAGTCCATCGTCTCTCATGGTTCGTCTACCCCAAAACAGTCTTAAAACTTCCATTACATAAAAAGATTCCTTGACGGTGGTTTGAGATCAGCCCTGGGCATGTCTCCAGCTCCAAGAAACCACAGATATGCTCTCTGTTTTCATAGTTTGCCTGTAATAGAAATTTCATATAAGAAGAATCATAAAATATATTGTCTTTTGTCTCCCAGTTAACATAATGTTTTGAGTTTTATCCATGCTGCTAAATATATTCATAGCTTGTTCTTTTTCCTTCCTGAGTAGTATGTCATTGTATGGGTAAAACATATTTATTTACTCATTTGGTAGTTGAAATACATTTGGGTTGGGCGCCTGGGTGGCTCAGTCGTTAAGCGTCTGCCTTCGGCTCAGGTCATGATCCCAGGGTCCTGGGATCGAGTCCCGCATGGGGCTCCCTGCTCTGCGAGGAGCCTGCTTCTCCCTCTCCCACTCCCCCTGCTTGTGTTCCCTCTCTCGCTGTGTCTCTCTCTGTCAAATAAATAAATAAAATCTTTAAAAAAAAAAAAGAAAAAAGAAATACATTTGGGTTGTTTACCACTTTTGACTATTATGAATAATGTTGCTAGAAATATTAGCATATAATCTTTGTATGGACATGTTTGGGCAGATAGCTAGAAAAGGAATTACTGGGTAGTATGATAGGTGTTTCTCTAATTTGGAAGAAAATGTCCAACTATTTGTGGCTGAACCATTTTATACTCACATCACCAATGTATAAAGATTCCAGTTTAATGTAACTATTGATTTGATTAGATTTACATCCGTCATGTTGATATTTGTTTTTTATGTTTCAGTCTTTTTTGATTCTTCCTTTTCTCCTTGTCTTCTATCATGTTAAAGATTTTTATTGTACTGTTTTAATAGTTGACTGCTTTTTTTTTTTTTCCAGAACTTTGAATATGCCATTCAACTGCTTTCCAGACTCCATTTTTTTTTCCTGATAAAAAGTCAGGAATTATTTCAAGCTTTTTAGCCTGTAACTTGATTAGTCATTTTCTTCTGCCATTATCATTCTTGGGCTTTTGGCAGTTTGATTATAATGTTTCTATGTGTTAATATCTTTGTATTTATTCTAATTAAGATTTCTTGAGCTTCTTGGACATGTGGACTTTTTTGTTGTTGTTAAATATATAAAGTTTTTAACACTGTATCTTCAAATATTGATTCTGTTACTTTGCTCTCTTCTTCTGGACCTACCAATATACATATGTTGGTATGTTGATGTTGCCCCACAAATATCTGAGACTGTTCATTTTTCTTCAATATTTTTCTCTATATTATTTGAACTTGAGACTTCTCTATTTGTCTTCAAGTTCACAGATTCTTCCTTCCCCTTCCTCAAATCTGCTGAGTCCATGTATTGATTTTTTTTTAATTTCAGTTTATTATATTTTTTAAATTCTTTTGTTTCTTTCCTATAGCATCCTTTCCTCTATGGAGTTTCCTTATTCATTCAATCATTTACCATTGTATTTTCTTTAATTACTTGAACATAATTTTCTTTAATTCTTTGAATGCATTTATAATAGATTATTTGAATTATTTGTCTGCTAAAATCAACATGTGGGTCCTTTAGGAGTCAGATTCTACTGATTGCTGTTTTTCTTGATTATGGTCAAGTTTTCCTATTTCTTTGAAAGTCTCAGAGTTTTTTTTGAAAACTAAATGTCTTAAATATTATAGCATAGCCATACACAAAGATAAACTCAAAATGAATGAAAGACCTCAATGTGAGATAGGAATCCATCAAAATCCTAGAGGAGAACATAGGCAATAACTTCTTAGACATTGGCCACAGCAACTTCTTTTAAGATACATCGCCAAAAGCTAGTGAAACAAAAGCAAAAATGAACTTTTGGGACTTCATCAAGATAAAAAGCTTCTGCACAGCAAAGGAAACAGTCAACGAAACAAGGAGGCAACCCACAGAATGGGAGAAGATATTTGCAAATGACACTACAGATAAAGGGCTGGTATGCAAGTTCTATAAAGAACTTCTCAAACTCAACACCCAAAAAACAATTAATCAAGTCAAAAAATGGGCAGAAGACATGGACATACACTTCTCCAAAGAAGACACACAAATGGCTAACAGACACATGAAAAAATGTTCATCATTATTAGCCATCAGGGAAATTCACATCAAAACCACATTGAGGGGGCGGAGCAAGATGGCAGAGGAGTAGGAGACCTGGATTTCGTCTCCTCTCAG
>NW_027829487.1:0-271 GCF_054177405.1 Leptonychotes weddellii | reverse complement strand
GGATGCCTGGGGTGGCTCAGTCTGTTAAGCTCCTGCCTTCGGCTCAGGTCATGATCTCAGAGTCCTGGGATAGAGCCCCATGTCAGGCTCCCTGCTCAGCCGGGAGTCTGCTTCTCTCTCTGCCCCTCCCCCTGCTCATGCTTTCTCTCTCTCTCTCTCAAATAAATAAATAAAGACCTTCTTAAAAATTAAAAAAAAAAGATTACACTTTGGAATATACCCCTCCAGTGTGTTTTCTGCACGTGCTTATTAGTGTACGTGTAGTACACAG
>NW_027829486.1:0-271 GCF_054177405.1 Leptonychotes weddellii | reverse complement strand
CACTTAGGTGGGGTGGACAGCAGTGAGTCTCTTGAGGGGGAGGCAGGAGGGCATCCGGATGCAGGATGAGCGGGACGTAGGAGTGGGGGACAGTTTGAACCAATTTCTCCACATGCCCCAGGCTTCGATTTCAGAGATCCTAAGTCACTGTACCGATGTGATTGTAGGGGAATGTGCATGGGCAGCCAGGGACAAGAGCGTCCACCAGACACACCCTGGGTGTCAGACAGCAGGCCGGGCACTTTCTTAACCCTCCGAGCCAGTGTTATTG
>NW_027829485.1:0-271 GCF_054177405.1 Leptonychotes weddellii | reverse complement strand
ACATAAAGCCAATAATTCCACACAGTATAATGCATACAGGAATTCTACACAAGTCTTCCTGCAGATAATATGGTTAGAATTTTATCTGGCAAACAGTAGCTATAGACCCTGACCAAATCTAAAAATAATTTGCATTTAGCTACTGTAAAAACACACACAAGAACTCTTTTCATTGGCTACTGTTAAATTTTTGGAAGTACACATGAAGATAAAACACATATCTCTAATTCATTAAAGATTATAAAGGACAGATAATGCAGACATGATCTCA
>NW_027829484.1:0-271 GCF_054177405.1 Leptonychotes weddellii | reverse complement strand
CCTCTCATAACACAGACCCCGGCAGGGGTGGGGGCGGGGAGGTTCCTCTCGGCACGCTGACCCCGGCGTGGTCAGGGGGCCCCCCTCTCGGCACGCTGACCCCGGTGGGGGCGGGGGCGGGGGCTCCCCCTCTCGGCACGCTGACCCCGGCGGGGGCGGGGGATCCCCCTCTCGGCACGCTGACCCCGGCAGGAGCCCGTGGCAGGCTGGAACTGAGGGCAACAGGCAGGAGTGGACCCGCAGAGAACGCTGCCCGGCGGCCCAGGGCCGC
>NW_027829483.1:0-271 GCF_054177405.1 Leptonychotes weddellii | reverse complement strand
TAGAAATGAAATAATTAGCAATTAAATGAGTTTCCTTGGAATGCTGATGTATCATTTCTATAGCGTGCCATTTGAAAACTAGCAGAAGATAAACCAAAATTGTAGGACAATGTGTATAACGTATATCAGCTTTGATCCAGAAAGAGTGAGGTCTCCACTGCAGCTACACCCCTCCGTCAGTTTCTGCACCTCCGTACAGTGGAGAGAGCCCCTGCGAGCTCAGGGGTATCACACAAAGGACAGGCCCTTCATTTCCGTAAAGATTGAAAAC
>NW_027829482.1:0-271 GCF_054177405.1 Leptonychotes weddellii | reverse complement strand
AGGCCTTTGTGAATTTCCTCGGGAACACATTGAATTTCCACATTGCATTGTGTACTATTGCCATCTTATCAGTAGTATGTCTTTTCATCACCATGGGGTCCTCAGATTTATTTAGGTTTCCCTTTCTTTCAGCAATGTTTTGTAATTTTCAGTGTACAAGCCTTGCACCTTGATTACATCTATTCCTGAGTATTTTATCCATGTTAATGTTCCCTAAAATGGAATTGTTTTCTTAAATTATTTTTTGGATGATTCATGGCTAATGTATACA
>NW_027829481.1:0-271 GCF_054177405.1 Leptonychotes weddellii | reverse complement strand
GGGGGGGGGGGGCGGGTAGAAAAAGGCAAATGCAGGAAAAGAAATGTTCGGTGTTTTTTTCTCCTGTATACTTATTTCACGGTTTTGTGAATTAATGCCTATAGGGTAACTGGATGTTGAATCACTGATTCGGCTTCACCTTGATTCATTCCAGCCAAATAGGTGGTAAAGCAAAGAGGTAGTGTGTGGGCAAAGACATTCTTACCTCTCATCCTTTTGTCTAAATCTTGACAAACAAAAATGTTGGGGGTATGGGATACAGATCTTTTTT
>NW_027829480.1:0-271 GCF_054177405.1 Leptonychotes weddellii | reverse complement strand
TCTAAAACTAATGATGTAATGTATGGGGATTAACATAAGAATAAATAAAAATAAATAAATAAAATAAAAATTAAAAAAAAAGAAAAGAAAACATAAGAATAAAGTTCCTTGGCATGGGTCTTGGTAATAATTTTTTGGATATGACTGCTAAAGCACAAGCAACAAAATAAAAAATAAACAAGTGAGACTACATCAAACTACAAATCTTCTGCACAGAAAAAAAATCAACAAAGTGAAAAGACAATCTATGGAATGGAAGAAAAGTATTTTC
>NW_027829479.1:0-271 GCF_054177405.1 Leptonychotes weddellii | reverse complement strand
TTAAGGCCTGCAGAGAAATCCCAAGGATGCATATATACAGAGGATAGGCCATGTCAGGACCCAGCAAGAAAAGCCACAGTCCACAAATCAAGGAGAAAGGCTTTAAGACAAACCAAACCTGGAAGCACCTTAATCTTGGCCTTGCAGCCTCCAGAACTATGAAATAAATAAATACCTGTTGTTTAAGCCACTCAGTCTATGGGACTTTATTATGGCAGCCCTGGCACCCTAACACACTGCCCAATGATCCCTCAGGGCTGCCAAGGGCATG
>NW_027829478.1:0-271 GCF_054177405.1 Leptonychotes weddellii | reverse complement strand
TAGTTCAATTTGTTTTCTACCTATGGGAAGGACTTTAAAATAACGAGTATAGTTTTTGCTTTTTTTTTTTTCCAAAGATTTTATTTATTCATTTGAGACACAGAGATACAGAGAGAGAGAGAGAGCATGAGCAGTGGGAGAGGCAGAGGGAGAGGAAGAAGCAGACTCCCCGCTGAGTCAGGAGCCCGATGTGGGACTCAATCCCAGGACCCTGGGATCATGACCTGAGCCGAAGGCAGACGCTTAACCATCTGAGCCACCCAGGCGCCCC
>NW_027829477.1:0-2418 GCF_054177405.1 Leptonychotes weddellii | reverse complement strand
CACACACGACACTGGAGAACAAAGGTGGCACCTTGTGGCGCGAGGTGGACACAGAGCGGTGACCGGGAGATGGTGACTTAGTGTGATTCAGGTGCCATGAGGGCACCGGGCCATTGGGAGCTCAGAGGAGGCACCTGACCCAGCCTGGGTGCATCCGGGAAGGCTTCCTGGAGGAGGGGGTGTTGCAGCAAAGATCCGAAGAGTGAGTAGGAATGAGATGGGGAGAGTGAGCCTGTTGGGAGTGACATGGGGTACAGAAGGGGCGTTCCTGGTGGAGAAACAGCAAGCGCAGAGGCCAGGAAGAGAGGTAGAGGGTGGTGGAAGAGAGCTGGTGTCTTCCTGCCAGAGCTCGTTGGCCAGCAGGCAGCCCCGCGGCCAGCCTGTCTCCTCCCTCTGCTCATCCCCGGCCCCCTGGGGCGGCTGCCCTCTCCGAGCTGATCGGGTGTCTGAGCTGAGCGGGTGTCTGAGCTGAGCGCTTGGAGCTGCCGGTGTGAGCTGGTGGCCCAGCTGGGAGCAGGTAACTGGAGCCGGCAGTGGGCGAGGAGGCCTGGTGCTAGAGTCACTGGAGTTGCAAGAGGTAGGAGAGGAGGAAGTGAGGGAAGGCTGGGATGGAGGCGCTGGTTAGGGCCTCAGCCCCTTGCCTCTGAGCCCTGGTGTGTGGGAGCAAGGAGAGGCCCACGTATGTCCCAGCTACACTGAGGAACTTCCCAGCACCCTCTCTCTCTCTCTCTCTCTCACACACACACACACACACACTCATGCACGCACTTCCCACTTCCCAGCCTTTGCGCTGTCTAGGGTACATACCCTCTTTAACTGCTGCTGCCCCTCTCAGCATCCTGCCTGGCCATCAGGCCCTCCTTTATATATCATCACCTCTTCCAGGAAGCTACTCCCATCCCCCAAGCCCATGGATCCCCTCCTGCCCAGCCAACCTGTGGACTGCTCTTGGGTGTCTTATTGCACTCTGCTCTGGGTGTGATTGAGACAGAGGTGGAAGAAAAAGGGTAGGGTGAGTGCTAAGTGAATGGGTATGTTGATTGGTGGAGGGGTGGGTGGATGAATGGGTGGTCAGTAGATAGATGGGTGGGTAGATGGAAGGATGAATGGATGAATGCACGGTAGGGTGGGTGGATGGGTGGGTGTTGCATGGGTGAGTGTTGGATGTAGAGGTGGGTGTTGGATGTGTAGGTAGGTGGGTAGGTGGATGGATGGGTGAGTGTTGGATGTAGAGGTGGGTGTTGGATGTAGAGGTGGCTGGCTGGGTGGGTGGGTGGTTGTTCAATATGTAAGTGGGTGGGTGGTTGGATGGTGGGTGAGTGGTGGATGAAGTATGGTTGAAGGGTCATGAAGAACCATGAGAAGGTGAGTTGGTGGCTGGTAGCCAGCAGATGGCTGTGTACATGCTTGGGTAGGAGGATGGATGCACAGGTGAATAGATGAATGAACAGACAGGTGGAAGGAAGGATAGTTTTGAGAATTCACAGGCAGGTTGGACAGGTGATGGACAGGTCTTCGTAGGAATCCGACTCAAAATAGGAAGGAATCCGTAGCCACACACCTTGAAATGTGTCTGCCTGCTCTCGATCCCTGTACACGCAAAGAACACGTCACAGGCCCGGGTGGACGGACAGGTGCATATACATGTATACAGACATCACCCCAGACCTCTGCTCCCCTGGGGTGACTTGCCTCCATGTTCTCCCTCACACAGATGCCAGCCTGATGTAAGGGGACTTGGCTGCAGATAATCTTCTCCGATTATCCAAGAACCGTGCCTTTGTGCTAAGGGGCCTCAGCTCTGGGCCTGGCCCCCAGGAGCCCCTCACTGTTCAGGAAGACAGTACCTGCCCAGACACTTCTAACGTTCAAAGCCAGGGCTGGGGCAGAGGAAGGGACCCAACTAGGGCTAGGGAAACCCAGTTTGAGGAGTTAAGAGTTCAGCCTGTGGATGACAGGCAAAGTTCTTCAGAACACGGGATTTTGTGAACTGGGCTGTGAAGGGTAAATAGGAGTTCACCAGAAAAGAAGGAGAAGAAAGGGCATTCTATGTAGAAATAACTGCACAGATGGAAGCTGGGAGACCAGAAAAAGCTTGATCTGCTTGGACAACAGGGAATACTGGTGAAGTGCATATATTGAGCACCTACTGTTTGCTGGGCTCTATGCTAGGGACTTCACTGAAAACCTACCACAAGTTGGTCAAAAGGGCATTATCTCGTCCATCCACAGATGAATGGATAAAGAAGATGTGGTATATATACAATGGAATATTATGCAGCCATCAAAAGGAATGAGATCTTGCCATTTGCAACGACGTGGATGGAACTGGAGGATATTATGTTGAGTGAAATAAGTCAAACAGAGAAAGACATGTATCATATGATCTCACTGATATGAGGAATTCTTAATTGCAGG
>NW_027829476.1:0-271 GCF_054177405.1 Leptonychotes weddellii | reverse complement strand
TGCTGCTTCTCTGCTTTCTGCTCTTTTGCCACAAGTTGATAATTGATGCCCATGCCAATGAAGAGATAGATGCCTGCTATAATGAGGATCACACCACATGCCCAGTAGGTGTATTTGTAGTCTCCATAGATGTCATTCAGACGACCTAAAGATATCCAAAACAAAGTTATGTGGACAAAAGTAACAAAGTATACCTTCCCCAAAGAGAGCTGAAGGATCCACTCAGAAAGA
Organism: Leptonychotes weddellii; assembly: GCF_054177405.1. Lineage (NCBI taxonomy): Eukaryota > Metazoa > Chordata > Mammalia > Carnivora > Phocidae > Leptonychotes > Leptonychotes weddellii. The sequence continues at coordinate 40 of NW_027829476.1, read as the reverse complement.
AGATGTCAACGAATCCTCAAAGAGCCCACAAATGACAGAT
>NW_027829475.1:0-271 GCF_054177405.1 Leptonychotes weddellii | reverse complement strand
TCTAAAGTTTCTTTATTTTTTTCAGGTTTTTCAGATATTACTGTTGGCATATCGAATGAAAGTTCTTTGCCTTTCATGCCAGATAGGCCACTTGAAATGAAAACACTACAGCTTTCTTTAACTATATTTTCTTCTTCTACTGAAGTACAAATTTTGGGGCTTGCAATTTGTAAGGACTCAAAATTTATAGGTAAAGTTACTTGATTTAATATTTGTTTATTATCTTTATCATAATAATAGGCAAAGGATTTAATATCAGGACTGAATCTAC
>NW_027829474.1:0-271 GCF_054177405.1 Leptonychotes weddellii | reverse complement strand
GCACAAACAATGAATCATGGAACACTACATCTAAAGCTAATGATGTAATGTATGGTGATTAACATAACAATAAAAAATTTAAAAAAAAAAAAGTTAAACATAAACGTACCAAATGAGCCAGCAGCCCACTGTTGGTACTCTATCCAAGAGAAATGAGAATGTGTCCACACAAAGAAGTTTGTACATGAATATAGGGGCATTACTCATAATAGTCAAAAATTTGGAATAGCTTAAATATCCATCAACTGGTGACTGGATAGGCAAATGTAGT
>NW_027829473.1:0-271 GCF_054177405.1 Leptonychotes weddellii | reverse complement strand
TCATGTAGACACATAATTAATTACAGCCTGATTCACCAAATAGAGACAGAAAAAAGGAGGGCCAAGACGATACCGACTCATGGGTATCTGGGGCCATACATTTCACAGGTCTTGGCACTCCATGTGAACTAGGAGTCTAAAATTCCTGTGACTGGTCCTCCCTCGCATATACAGTGATAAGCACTGGTACAATGGCCACGCCGTTGCATGTGGACCATTTTCCTGCAGTGATTAGGGCTGGCATTACTTCTGGAGTTTGACTGAAGGTTTT
>NW_027829472.1:0-271 GCF_054177405.1 Leptonychotes weddellii | reverse complement strand
GTGCATGTTCGTCGCTGACCTTGAACATTTGCTTGTGGGGATTCTCTGAGACCTCATATGAATATATATGCCCTTCTCCAGAGAAGATCATGTGTGCATCTGCCAGGCAGCTGGGGGCACCTAGTTGGAACCACATCAGACCCAGCTCGGCCTAGAGTCCTTGGTGCTACTTGGGTCATCTGCTGTGCAAGGACCTGTCTGTGGTCACCAGTCCTCAAGGCAGTGGATCCCTGATGTGACCAAGGCAGCCGTCTCTACAGCCCCTTGGAGT
>NW_027829471.1:0-271 GCF_054177405.1 Leptonychotes weddellii | reverse complement strand
TAAAAGAAACTCAGAAACTGAGAGCAGCTGGGGTGCCTGGGTGGCTCAGTCGGAAGGAAGGAGGGAAGGAAAGAAGGAAGGAAGGAAGGAAGGAAGGAAGGAAGGAAGGAAGGAAGGAAGGAAGGAAGGAAGAAAGAGAGAGAGAGAAAGGAAGGAAGGGAGAGAGAGGAAGGAAGGAAGGAAGGAAGGAAGGAAGGAAGGAAGGAAAGAAGGGAGGAAGGAAAGAAGAAAAAGAAAGAAAGAAAAGAAAAGAAAAACTGAGAGCAGCTCA
>NW_027829470.1:0-271 GCF_054177405.1 Leptonychotes weddellii | reverse complement strand
TTGAATTATTCTTTTTCCCTTTTTAAACCAACATCTTATCAATCCCTTTTTAAAAAAACATTTATATTTTTCATTTTTTGAGTCATATTCTATCTCTTCATAGTAGTTACCCGTATTTTTGGTATATATATATAAGTTGTTCTCTCTTTAAAATTTTCAGATAGTTTCTTCTAACAGATCAAAATATACTCTAAATCTCCAGTATATGGGTTTTTCTACTCCCCTGCCTGATCACATTCTCTCCCTTTTTATTTCTATTTTTTTAAATCCT
>NW_027829469.1:0-271 GCF_054177405.1 Leptonychotes weddellii | reverse complement strand
AACACTTTATCTAAAACTAATGATGTAATGTATGGGGATTAACATAAAAATAAAAAAAATGTGTTCAAAATAAAAAAAAAAAACTGGGCAGAGAACAAGCATATCTCAACATCATAAAGGCCATATATGACAAGCTCAACAGTAACATCATAATAGTGAAAGATTGAAAGCTTTACTTCTAAGATCAGAAATAAGACAAGATACCTACTCCTACCACTGCTACCACATGGTACTAGAAGTCCTATCTAGAACAATTAGACAACAAAAATAA
>NW_027829468.1:0-271 GCF_054177405.1 Leptonychotes weddellii | reverse complement strand
GGAAAGAAAAGTTATTTTTTCCTAAAAGCACATAGTGGGGAGAATAGCAGTTATTTGACAATGCTTTTGTGATATATTGACTCATTGTGGTTTTGAGGTAAAAATTACCAGGAACTTTCATGAAGTCTGGGATTTTTCCCTTGGCAGGTGAGACCCCCTCCAAAAACAAAACAAAACAAAACAAAAACAACAACAACAAAAAAAAAACCCAAAAAACCCCTTATAGGCTCTACTTAAATAATGGAAGAGACAAGTATATGGGTCAGTGATT
>NW_027829467.1:0-271 GCF_054177405.1 Leptonychotes weddellii | reverse complement strand
GAACACTTCATCTAGAACTAATGATGTAATGTATGGGGATTAACATAAGAATAAAAAAAATAAAAAAAAATTTTATGGAAATTTTCACACATAGAATAGAATAATATAGCATAGAATAGTATACTATATTCTATATTAAAAATAGAAATAGTATAATGAAAAATAGATTAGTGTAATGAATCCTAATATACTTTCCATCCAAATTCAACTGTTATCAAGGTTTTGCAATCTTTACAAACCCCAGGCATGATACCATTCCACCTTAAAGTTA
>NW_027829466.1:0-2419 GCF_054177405.1 Leptonychotes weddellii | reverse complement strand
TTACTGGCTGTGGTGAAATTGTTACAATCTCAGTCAAAGACAATTCCAGAGTTTCTGCCAAATTCCAAAAGAAGGCACTGGTTTGTTTAGAAACATTAGTTTGAAAGCGGTTAAGACACACTGTTCAAAGGCAGTCGGGATCTTTTTTTTTTTTTAAGATTTTATTTATTTGTCAGAGACAGAGAGAGAGAGAGAACACAAACAGGGGGAGCGGCAGGCAGAGGGAGAAGCAGACTCCCCGCTGAGCAAGGAGCCTGATGCAGGACTTGATCCCAGGACCCTGGGATGATGACCTGAGTCGAAGGCAGACGATTAACCAGCTGATCCACCCAGGCATCCCCAGGATCTTTTAATGCAGGCTCAGCACACAGCTTCCAGGGATGCTACCAAAAGATAAAATTGGCCCTGGTCACTCTCTGTTCTGCATCTTTCCCATTTCTACCCCCTCTCCCTCCGCTTGGGCCAGTCACGTTTGCCCTCACTGCACACTCTGATTGTTTTGTTCTAGCTGTCGTCAGGCCTACCTACCCCCTTCAAGACCGTCTTCCCATTTCAACTAAAATGCTTCTTTCTTGAATGCTACTGTATCCGATATCTATGTATTTATTATATATTTATAATACATATTTGTTATATTTATAATCCGATTCAATTAATTTTTGTTACAATATGGATGAGACTTAACTTTTCTAAGAAGCACTTGCATTTTCCCAAGAGGTTTCTTAGCGGAAGTGAGTCGGAAGTTGGTGAGTGTTGCCAGAGAAGTGGCTTTGAACAACCATGTCGCTTGATTCTTTTCTTCTTCTGTCAGTCAACTGACAGCTATTTATGGAGCATTGACTTGTGTGTCGGGCACTGATCTAGGTGCTGAGGACACAATAGGTAAAGACAGCATCAGTCCTCGAGGGGCCTGCACTCCAGGTGGAAAGGCAGACAGTAAATACACAAGCAAATTAGTAAAGGTAATTTCAGGTGCTGGTATATGTGATGAGGAGGTACAGCAGGGCGGTGTGGGTCAGAGTGAATGGGGGGTCAAGGTGATGTTTTAATCAGGTTTGTAGAAGGCAGGAGCCCCCAGTGATGAAAGGGAGGGCAACCCAAATATCTGGGAGAAGGGGTTTCCAAGCAGAGAGAAACAGTACAAAGACTTTGGCATGTTTCAGGGAAAGAAACAAGACTGTGGATTTAAGTACCATTAATAAACTCCCAGATTCATCTCTCCAGCCTATACTTATCTCTTTAATTCCAGATTCCTGTATCCAACTTGGCTTTAGTAGGTATCCCAAATCTATCAGGTAAAAAACTGCACTTCTGGTTTCATGAACCAACCTCAAAGTCAACCCCTTCCTGGTCTCCCTATCTCAATAAATGGCATCTCTATTTCTCCAATCGCTGAAGCTTACAATTTGGGTCATTCATGACCTTCTCTTCTTCTGGAATCTCAATTCCCATCCATCAGCCAATCACAATGACTGTTTCTTCCAGATGAATTTGATCACTGCTCACCACTTTCATTGCTACCATCTTGGTGCAAGCATGAACTATGGCAATTGCTTCAGCAGGAGTTAGGGTGTTGGGTAATATGCTGAAACAGAAATACCATCCTAGCTAAGATGTGGAACTAAAAATAAGGTGATTCAAATAAGGTAGCTGCTTATTTTTCTCTGGCCAAGGGGTAGAAGGCTCTATGCTGTGAGGTCATCCAGGGAACCAGATTCTAGCTCGTGTCTTCAGTATTCCTTAAGTTATTGTTCTTCCCTTCATGGTTGGAGCAGGCTCAACACCACGTCCTCTATTCCAGCCCACAGCAAGGGAAGGAAAAAGAGTGAGGATATGTGTGTGTGTGTGTGTGTGCATGGGGTGGGGGGGCACTGGCTTTCCTTTTAAGGATGCAGCCTTGAAGTTGAACTTATCACTTCCCCTCACATCCCATTGGTCAGGATGTGGTCATATAGCCACACTTAGCTGCAAGGGAGTTTTAGGAAATGTGGTATCCAGCTGGGCAGCCCTTGGTTCTCATAAAACTTGGGGATGTTCTTAGACAGAAATACACAAAAGAGAAACTCCAGCAGTTTCTGCATCTACCTCTGTGGTAGTCACACAGATGCACCACCAGAATCTTCCATCAGGGAAGATTGCTGCCCACCTATAGGAAGTGTGGCCAGCACACAGCCTCTCGCTGTCATCTCCTTGGATGAGGACCTCACATCCTTGCCTGATGTCATGCCTGTCCTGGGAACCTTCATCCTGTGCCTGAGCCGGAAGGGGACATAAAAGCCCAGCCATTTCAGGACACTGACGGCCAGTACTTGCCCCAGAGCTCTCCGCTGGGTTGCCCAAGGCTTGCTGGCTTCACATTTCAGTTCGACTTCTTTCTCTGCCAATCTAGCTTCTTCTCCTTTCTTCATAAGTGTTGGTT
>NW_027829465.1:0-271 GCF_054177405.1 Leptonychotes weddellii | reverse complement strand
AATGTAATTTTTATGTATCCCATGTCCTTATTTCTCATTGGGGAATGTTGTTAGTAAATGTTATTCTAAATCAATTACTTAGGGAAATAGAATTTTTGCAAAAAAGGAACAACGAAAAAGCCATCATTAACACCTTATTCTGTTCCGCCTTGACGAACCTCAGCAAGGTAGTAAAGAGAGCAAATGCAAATTTTTTTTTTAGCTTTTTTTTTTATTCTTATGTTAATCCCCATACATTACATCATTAGTTTTAGATGTAGTGTTCCATGAT
>NW_027829464.1:0-271 GCF_054177405.1 Leptonychotes weddellii | reverse complement strand
ACTCTGAAAAACAAACTGAGGGTTCTAGAGGGGAGGGGGGTGGGAGGATGGGTTGGCCTGGTGGTGGGTATTGAGGAGGGCACGTTCTGCATGGAGCACTGGGTGTTGTGCACGAACAATGAATCATGGAACACTTCATCTAGAACTAATGATGTAATGTATGGGGATTAACATAAGAATAAAAAAAAAAAAAAGAATTGATATCCACCCCACCTCCAGAGATTGTAGTCTATGCTATTTATTTGATCCCTTTAATTTATACCAGTAACAA
>NW_027829463.1:0-271 GCF_054177405.1 Leptonychotes weddellii | reverse complement strand
GACCTGCAACGGCCAGGTGTCCCAAGGCGCCCCCAGGACACCTCGGCGCCTGCTTCTGGAACCTTCTCCCGCGGGAACAGCCTCAAAGCGCGTGGCTGTTAGCTCTCCCGGCCTCAGGGCACCTGTGAACCTTGCGACGCACCATGCCTCTCCTGCTGGGCTGGGCCACCTGCACCTGTTGGCACCTCCGTGAATTACCGTCCCCCCACCCCTTCCCTGGGGGTTCAGTCGTGCTGCGCATCCTTCGCTTTATGAGCTCCGGTCCCCAAAG
>NW_027829462.1:0-271 GCF_054177405.1 Leptonychotes weddellii | reverse complement strand
CATGGATAATTTTACCTATCTTCCCACATGTTTGCCCTGCTTGGTACCTGACATAAATTGGAATTTGGTACAGATGTAAAGTCAGAGAATGGGTTTTGTTTGTATGGAGCCTTTTCCACAGAGACGTGCTTTGTCTCCATCTGGCGGACAAGCTCATCTTTGCAATGTCAGCGGTGGTCCTCAGGCCTGGCTGCACCTCGCGATCACTGGTGGTGCCTGGAAACAATCTGGATACCCAGGCCCCTCCCCAGACCCTTTCAATCAGGTCTGG
>NW_027829461.1:0-271 GCF_054177405.1 Leptonychotes weddellii | reverse complement strand
TTTTTTTTTTTTTTTAAAGATTTTATTTATTTATTTGAGAGAGAGAGAATGAGAGAGAGCACATGAGAGTGGGGAGGGTCAGAGGGAGAAGCAGACTCCCTGCCGAGCAGGGAGCCCAATGCGGGACTCGATCCCGGGACTCCAGGATCATGACCTGAGCCGAAGGCAGTCGCTTAACCAACTGAGCCACCCAGGCGCCCCATAATCTGCATATTCTTAATACACCAGCTAAGGGCCCCCTTACACAGATACTCCATACCTAGATCTTTGA
>NW_027829460.1:0-271 GCF_054177405.1 Leptonychotes weddellii | reverse complement strand
GAAACATGTATGTTGAACAGGGGGAGTGATCCTGGAAGAGAAATCCTCAAGGTAGATTTCTGCCATCGCCATAGAACAAAGGACCTGGCTGTGGACAGAGCACACACCCATCTGTGGACTTTGTGCTTCAAGATTTACCCCCTCCAGGGCCCCTGGGTGACTCAGTTGGTTAAGCATCTGCCTTCGGCTCAGGCCATGATCCCTGGGTCCTGGGATCCAGCCCGGTGTCAGGCTCCCTGCTCAGTGGGAAGTCTGCTTCTCTCTCTCTGCC
>NW_027829459.1:0-271 GCF_054177405.1 Leptonychotes weddellii | reverse complement strand
CAAACAATGAATCATGGAACACTACATCAAAAACTAATGATGTGATGCATGGTGATTAACATAACATAATAAAAAAAAAAATCTAAAAAAAAAAACCAAAATCAAAATATTGTTAACCAATCTTCAATAAAAAAAGCAAAGGCAATACAATGGAGCAAAGATAGTCTTTTCAACAAATAATGCTGGAGCAAGACATCCATATGCAAAAAAAAATTAATCTAGACACAGACATTACACCCTTCACTAAAAAATCATAATTTAATTTTAATAT
>NW_027829458.1:0-271 GCF_054177405.1 Leptonychotes weddellii | reverse complement strand
GAAGAAGTAGGATTCCAATCCCAAGAGCCTTTCACTCTCAGCAGATGATCCAGAAGTATCTGTTTCCACAGCTGAACTGACAAGCTCACCTGGATCTGCATTTGTCCTTTCCTCTTACATCAGTGAAGGCTTCTGTGACGGTCTGTTTACCTCTGTGCTTTGCATCGTGTGTGCGTGTGTGTGTGTGTGTGTGTGTGTGAGAAAATGTCCCCCTTTTGGGCCATTTTAACCATTTTTTTAAGTGTACAATTCAGTGGCATTAATTACATGA
>NW_027829457.1:0-271 GCF_054177405.1 Leptonychotes weddellii | reverse complement strand
GTGCACCAGAGAGGCCAGGACAGAATACGCACCCGGCCGACCCACAGACTAAGGAATAATAACGAGATGGTCGTTGCTGCAAGCCGCCAAGTCTTGGCACACTTGTTATGCAGCAACCGCTGACTGATACACTCTGCTACACTTCCTCTGTATTCTAAATAAATGGTCCTTCCCACACCCTCTGTGACCTGCTGTCAACAGGCTCAAAGTCACCTGCTCACCAGTACATAGCACATGGAGAACATAGAGAAGCCAAGGATATTATCAGAAG
>NW_027829456.1:0-271 GCF_054177405.1 Leptonychotes weddellii | reverse complement strand
GTGCACCAGAGAGGCCAGGACAGAATACGCACCCGGCCGACCCACAGACTAAGGAATAATAACGAGATGGTCGTTGCTGCAAGCCGCCAAGTCTTGGCACACTTGTTATGCAGCAACCGCTGACTGATACACTCTGCTACACTTCCTCTGTATTCTAAATAAATGGTCCTTCCCACACCCTCTGTGACCTGCTGTCAACTGGCTCAAAGTCACCTGCTCACCAGTACATAGCACATGGAGAACATAGAGAAGCCAAGGATATTATCAGAAG
>NW_027829455.1:0-2419 GCF_054177405.1 Leptonychotes weddellii | reverse complement strand
TCTGCCTATTTCTTGATTGGATCATTTGTTCTTTGGGTGTTGAGTTTGATAAGTTCTTTATAGATTTTGGATACTAGCCCTTTATCTGATATGTCATTTGCAAATATCTTCTCCCATTCTGTCAGTTGTCTTTTGGTTTTGTTCTGTAACCCACATCTTAGAGAGAGAAATCCCTTGACCCCTATGTTCTCCTCCAACGACTGCCCCATTTTTCTTCTCCACTTCACAGAAAATCTTCCTGAAAGATTTGTCTGATATCACTGTCTCTGCTTTCTCACCTACCATTTGCCTTTCAAACTACTCAGGCTGAGCTTTCTCCTTCATTCAACAGAAACAGCTTTCATAAGGGTCGGCCATTACCGAAATCCAGCAGTCATGTCATCTCTGTTATCTTACTGACATTTTCAGCAGCATCGCTGCTCATAGTTTGTTGTTTGCACCTTGAAAAATGTTCAGTTGGCTCTGGAGCATGTCATGCCCTCCTAGCTTTCTCCCTTCTTCATTGGCCATTTCTCAGTCTCCCTTGCTGCCTACTCTTCTGTTTGATCTCCAAAATAATGGAGTATCCTCAGTCTTGTTTCTGGGTTCCCTTTCCTGCTAGATCTCCTTGTGATCTCATGAAGTTCCATGCAGATCTTTATATAACTTCCCATGTCACTCAAGGCTTTGTCATCTCGGAGGCTTAAGGCAACAGGGTTTAGTTCTTGATGTCAGGATAATAGGGGAGGGGGAAGGAGACTACTCTTATAGTTACCAGGGAAGTTTCACCCAGACACCTCCTTCTGTAGCAGGGAAAGATGAATCACACAGCAGTCTTCAAGGTTCTGCTCACAGCTCAATAGCCAGAGCTCATGATATGGTTCCAGCCTACCATAGTGGACCAGAAAACTCAGAAGACCATTTTCCCTGAAGGAGAAGAGAACTCAATGTCAGGGACACATTAATGGAACCCACACAACATGGTTTCAAATGGTATCTAATATATATTAACATTTATATTATCTAATATTTAATCTATTTAATATTTATATATTATATAATACCTAATATATATCTGTATATTTAGATCTATGTCAATAGATAGATATCTTAGTGCTATAAAATAAGCAAAAGAGATACATCGGTTCCTTACTGGCATAATGCTGATATGTGTTAGGTATAACCTATCAGGTACATTTCTTTGTTATCAAAACTCAGTGAGCCCCATTCTTGACAACCTTTTCATAACCTTTAGGAAAAAACACTTTGTAACCTATACAGCTGTGTGCCCTATTATTGCATTCTCCAATTTTGATCAGCATTTCCACCAAAAGGTAAATAGAACAGGCCTAGGAAGGATGTCCTAACCTTTCCAAGCTCATTAGAAGGTATTTCCAAAGTTAAATTGCTTCTTCACTGGCACCAGCCACCCTGTGCATTTGTCCTTTCTGGGTCGTGCTTATTTTATGGCTGTCAGTCACTGTAATTTAGTAAGGGCATAATGACACATGGGTTATTCGTATGTTATCAGTGGGTTGATCATTTATGATAATATAAAGCATAATAGTGATATAGATGTCTCCATGTTCAACTTATTTAATATGCTACCTTGAAGGAATAGGGAGATGTTATGATGATCTGTAACAAGTGAAAGGACTTTTCAGGTTATGTAGATCAGAAATGACATTCCTTACTTCCGAGGAGAGATTTAGTGCTACACAGAGGGACCATCCACAAAGGAAGCATTTTCACTCCTATCCTCCCATAGGACATTAAACCAACTTCTGTTCATATCCATCACATTATTTATAGCTAGTATAATAATGGCTCAGCTAAAATGTGAGTTCCCTGAGATGCAGGAACAGGTCTTAGCTTTCTCTATATCCCCAGGGCCCAATATAGTGCTTGGGATGTAGTTAAGATTACCTTTAATAATGTTGTTTGTTTGAATGACTTTTTTTCCCCCACTATAGTGATATAACACTTTTTAAAATTTTTTTTTATTTTTTTAAAGATTTTATTTATTTATTCATGAGAGACAGAGAGAAACAGAGGGAGAAGCAGGCTCCCAAGGAGCGGGAAGCCCGATGCGGGACTCGATCCCAGGACCCTGGGATCATGACCTGAGCCGAAGGCAGACGCTTAACCATCTGAGCCACCCAGGCGCCCAACACTTTTTTTTATTATGTTATGTTAATCACCATACATTACATCATTAGTTTTTGATGTAGTGTTCCATGATTCATTGTTTGCGTATAACACCCAGTGCTCCATGCAGAACATGCCCTCTTTAATACCCATCAGCAGGCTAACCCATCCCCTCACCCCCCTCCCCTCTAGAACCCTCAGTTTGTTTCTCAGAGTCCATAGTCTCTCATGGTTCGTCTCCCCCTCCGATTTCCCCCCCTTCATTTTTCCCTTCCTACTATCTTCTTCTTCT
>NW_027829454.1:0-271 GCF_054177405.1 Leptonychotes weddellii | reverse complement strand
GGATGCCTGGGGTGGCTCAGTCTGTTAAGCTCCTGCCTTCGGCTCAGGTCATGATCTCAGAGTCCTGGGATCGAGCCCCATGTCAGGCTCCCTGCTCAGCCGGGAGTCTGCTTCTCTCTCTGCCCCTCCCCCTGCTCATGCTTTCTCTCTCTCTCTCTCAAATAAATAAATAAAGACCTTCTTAAAAATTAAAAAAAAAAGATTACACTTTGGAATATACCCCTCCAGTGTGTTTTCTGCACGTGCTTATTAGTGTACGTGTAGTACACAG
>NW_027829453.1:0-271 GCF_054177405.1 Leptonychotes weddellii | reverse complement strand
GGCACATTTTGGCCACTGTCCCCATGGAACAACGTCATCGGGGTTTTAGGTGTCGAGGTCACCCACCGAGGAGATGCTTCGTCCTGGTGCCTCAGTTCCGTGGTCCCATCAGTCAGCGGGTAGCCAGGGGCATCGGTATGGGCTCCCCTCCCCTCCCCTCCCTGCAGGCTGGTCAGGACCCCAGCTGAGGAGCCCGTGCAGGTTCCCGGATGATCCTGCATCTTGGGCCCTCGCTGACAGGCTGTTCAGTCCGGCCCGGGGCCCCGTGTGT
>NW_027829452.1:0-271 GCF_054177405.1 Leptonychotes weddellii | reverse complement strand
TGCACAAACAATGAATCATGGAACACTCCATCTAAAACTAATGATGTAATGTATGGGGATTAACATAAGAATAAAAAAAAAAACAAAACCCTGCATGGAACTGTTCAAAACAGTCATTAAATAGCCCATCTCATTTATTTCTTCTTGATGAGTTGGCTCCAAACACTAATCTTTTCCCATTGGCCCTGTTCTTGAATTCTTTCATCTTATGCCAAATCTACTCTAGTGGGATATATACATAGCCAACTTGGGACAGGGCTTTTAAATCTTT
>NW_027829451.1:0-271 GCF_054177405.1 Leptonychotes weddellii | reverse complement strand
TCTTTATCCATTCATCTGTCGATGGACATCTTGGCTCTTTCCACAGTTTGGCTATTGTGGACATTGCTGCTATCCTTGATTTCTCTTTCTGTTGCTTCATTATTGGTGTATAGAAATGCAAGATTTCTGCACATTGATTTTATATCCTGCAACTTTGCTAAATTCTTGTATGAGTTCTAGGAATTTTTTGGTGGAGTCTTTCAGGTTTTCTATATAGAGTATCATGGTATCTGCAAATAGTGCAAGTTTGACTTCTTCCTTGCCAGTTTGG
>NW_027829450.1:0-271 GCF_054177405.1 Leptonychotes weddellii | reverse complement strand
TGGCTCAGTCGTTAAGCATCTGCCTTCAGCTCAGGTCATGATCCCAGGGTCCTGGGATCGAGCCCCACATCGGGCTCCCTGCTCCGCGGGAAGCCTGCTTCTCCCTCTCCCACTCCCCCTGCTTGTGTTCCCTCTTTTGCTGTGTCTCTCTCTATCAAATAAATAAATAAATAAATAAAATCTTTAAAAATATATATATGTGAACATAGACGCATATATCCACAAAACAAGAGGAATAATAAAGATAAAAGTTTTGATAAACCGAAAAAAG
>NW_027829449.1:0-271 GCF_054177405.1 Leptonychotes weddellii | reverse complement strand
ATAATGATTCACATAAAATACAACTTTGTTAACTATAAATCCATACTCAAATGTCTGTCTCACAAACTTCATTTTTTTTTTTTTTAAAGATTTTATCTTATTTATTTGACAGAGAGAGAGAGACAGCTAGAGAAGGAACACAAGCTGGGGGAGTAGGAGAGGGAGAAGCAGGCTCCTGGCCGAGCAGGGAGCCTGATGCGGGGCTCCATCCCAGGACCCTGGGATCATGACCTGAGCCGAAGGCAGACGCTTAACGACTGAGCCACCCAGG
>NW_027829448.1:0-271 GCF_054177405.1 Leptonychotes weddellii | reverse complement strand
TAGAAACCTTTGCAGGGAAATGCTTTATAAAGTAACAGCATTTCAATCTAATTATTTTTCTATTGACGAGATTGACCTTTCTCACTACAAAAGTTACTTCCTAAGAAACTAACATAGTCACAAAAAGAATAAATGTGTTCAATATTCATTCTTTAAAATTGCAGATAAACACAAAAGTTAAAAACATACATATATGATCGTTTTGATTCAAAAAAGCAAAATGTTAAGATAACTAACATACTTGTATTTTTTGAGATGTTGAGTGAAGGAA
>NW_027829447.1:0-271 GCF_054177405.1 Leptonychotes weddellii | reverse complement strand
TGGAACACTGCATCTAAAACTAATGATGTAATGTATGGGGATTAACATAAGAATAAAAAAAATGGGATTCAAAAAAAAAAAAATACCCAAGTCAGCATGAAAGCAGTACACAGAACTATTGATTTTAACATTTATTTTAACTAACTTCTATCTGAGCACCTAATTACATTATTTTCTATTCAACAAATATTTTTGTACACCCACTATGTGCTAGCATTGCATGCACACAAAGGGAGAATACAAAGAAATATAAAACAGTCCCTTCCCTTGA
>NW_027829446.1:0-271 GCF_054177405.1 Leptonychotes weddellii | reverse complement strand
TTTTTTTTTTTAAAGATTTTATTTATTTATTTGAGAGAGAGAATGAGAGAGAGCAAGCACATGAGAGGGGGGGAGGGTCAGAGGGAGAAGCAGACTCCCCGCCGAACAGGGAGCCCGATGTGGGACTCGATCCCGGGACTCCAGGATCATGACCTGAGCCGAAGGCAGTCGCCCAACCAACTGAGCCACCCAGGCGCCCCGGAATCACTTGAGTTCTTAAAAATTCTGTTCAATGGGGCGCCTGGGTGGCTCAGTTGGTTAAGCGACTGCC
>NW_027829445.1:0-271 GCF_054177405.1 Leptonychotes weddellii | reverse complement strand
GATGTCAGAAATTATTTAGAAATAAGTATCAATGAAAACAGAATATGGCAAACTTGTTTAATGCAGTTAAACTTAAAGGAAAATTCATAGACTTAAATAATCTTTTAAAGAAAAAAAAATAGGGGCACCTGGGTGGCTCAGTTGGTTAAGCATCTGCCTTTGGCTCAGGTCATAATCCTGGGGTCCTGGGATTGAGCCCCCCATCGGGCTCCCTGCTCAGTGGGGAGCCTGCTTCTCCCTCTGCCCCTCTCTCTGCTCATGCTCTCGCTCT
>NW_027829444.1:0-2419 GCF_054177405.1 Leptonychotes weddellii | reverse complement strand
GGGAATATATGACCAAAAATTATAACCAAATGATTTGTTATCAAGGTATTAAAAATAAAGAACTGTAGATACTTTCACATAAAATAAAATATTTTCACATAAAATTTTTTCTTTAGAAAAAAAAAAAAGATGAGTTGCAACTATCCTAGAGATCAACATAGAGATGCAGCGATCAAATGAGTAACAGTGAGTTTTAGATACATTACATAAAAACAGAGAAAAATAACCATCAGAGGTTAGAGTTACAAAACATGGATATGATAAACTTTTAAAATGCACAGGTAGTATTGAAAAAATAAGGGACATATGGAAGAAAGTGTAAATGCATTATGTTTTGTTTTGTTTTGTTTTATTTTGTTTTGTTTGCTTAACATGGAATCAGTAGACATTCACATTTTCTAAGTCAGGAGAGGGGAAATACATGATTTCACACGTAGTCATTTTATATGTGAAGATTGAATCTCCACAAATCTTTTGAATAACAGATCAGACAGAAATGCTAAATAAAAACACAAAAACAGAAACTAACAGGTGAGATTTTTAAAAAACCGGGATAGTAGGGAATCTGCACAAACTTCATAATTCAATTGAATTGACAAAACCCAATAATAATGGGCTTACACAAGATGAAATGTTGTGTATCAGATAGAACAGAAAGTGAAACAAAACTATTAACTTACCTATAAGCTTTAGAAATTTTTTAAATGTCAAAAAAAGAAAGTCATCTCTGAAAGGAGAGAACTCTAGGAAGAAGCTTGGATAGATAGATCTGAAAAACAAATCATAAGTTGAAATAAAAATCTCCTCATGCTGTGAATTTCAAGTAAGTTTGAAAAACTGTGGGTGGGACAATCAAAGAGGACTAAAGAAAATCAAGCCCTTGAGAATTATGATATATCCAGAAAGGCTGAAAATTTGGTGGAGAACAATTAGAAAAAGAAACTAAGTTGTAGGAACACTGGGGAGTAGAGAGAGAGAAGTTACAGGACTAGTGGAGAAAGATCACAGAAAAAGGAGATCACAAAAAACTCTGGAAAAGATACCATTTACCAATAAAAGCACAGTCTTGAAAAGAATCTGCCAAATGGGAACAAAAGCAAGAGGCAGAAAATCTCTCTAAATCACTGTAGTCCTTAGAAACAGAATGGCTATGTTTTGAGGAGGCAGCCCTGGAGCTATGAAGCTTGTTAAGAGTCAGCAATTTAGAAGCCCCCTGAATTATGGGTCATTTATAAATTTGAAAGCACTCCCTATAACAGGCCCAAAGTAAAATCACAGTAGAAATGCTATCTTTAAAAGTTATATTTATTGATACATGATTATTCATTTTAAAACTAATGTAAAACCTTATATTTTGGGTCAAACATTATTCTAACTGTTCATAAAAATGAAAAGAACTCTGCTTTTATACAGATTGTTGAAAGAGGAATTTTAATGCAACGGGATAAGTGTTACTATGACAATATATTTGGACATAAAGCTACAAATTAGTTTCAGATTCTGTTAAACATGTAGTGTTAGGGCACTGTACAATAGTGGAAAAATAGTGGTATATGAAATCTTCATGCCCTCACACACAAAATAGTTTCTCTCTCTTCCTCTCATCAGGATACATAAAATACCAAAGAGAGCACCCATCTAGATAATTCAAGATGAAGACACCTACATTATGCTAAGGGAAATGAGTCAGACAGAGAAAGATGAACACCATCTGATTTCACTTCTATGTGGAAACTAAAAAACAAAACAAACAAAAACAGAAACTGACTCATAAATACAGAGTAAAAACTGGTGGTTGCCAGAAGGGAGGGGCTATGAGTGAAGAGGATTAAGTGGTACAAATGCCATATTATAAAATAAATAAGTCACAGAGATGAAAAGTACCGCATAAGGATTATAGTCAATCTTACTATAATAACATTGTATGGTGACTACACTTACCGTGGTGAGCACTGAGCATAGTATAGAATATGTTGAATAATCATGCTGTACCCTGGAAACTAATATAACACTGTATGTCAACTAGATGTTAATAATAAAAATTTAAAAATATATATTCTCATACAAAAAAAAGATGAAGACACCTAGAAATGTAGCAAATTATAAACAGATCATCAGTATATGAGGGAGAGTAGTAAAGACCTATACATAGTTTTTTTTAAGTGATAGGCAATAAAATAAATAAGTAATAACAATATTCTGCTATTATATTCACATTTTCCATATGCTATGCTCCGTACTAGGTTATTTAATTAGGTCATTTCAATTAATTCTCCTAACAATCCCAAGGTCAGATTTTCCAGTCTATAGGTCAGAGAATAAAGAATCAAGCAAAGATAGGCAGAAGCTAGGAGTTATTAGTAATGAGAGGTAGAGAACCTGAAATAAGAAGTAGACATTATAACTATTAGTGTAGTTT
>NW_027829443.1:0-271 GCF_054177405.1 Leptonychotes weddellii | reverse complement strand
AAACACCACTGTATTAGCCAGTGGTCTCTGGAGAAACAGAACCAATATGGGCTCTGTGTGTGTGTGTGTGTGCATGTGTGTGTGTTTACATTTGGAAGTATGTATGGATGTATTTTAAGAATGGGTTTATGTGATTGTGGAAAACTGGCAAGTCCAGAATCAGGGTGAATTGACAGGCTGGAGAGCCCAAGGAATAGTTAATGTCGCAGCTCAAGTCTGAATACAGTCTGGAAGAAGAATTCTCTTTTCCTCAGGGGATATTAGTCTCTTT
>NW_027829442.1:0-271 GCF_054177405.1 Leptonychotes weddellii | reverse complement strand
GTGAAAGCATATGGTATTTGTCGTTCTCTGACTTTTTTCACCTAGCTATCCATGTAGTCGCAAATGGCAAGGTCTTATCATCCCTTCTCATGACTGAGTAATATTCCATCGTGTATGTGTAGACACACCACTTTTTCCTTTTTATTTTTTTTATTTTTTTTTTAAAGATTTTATTTATTTATTTGAGAGAGAGAGAATGAGAGACAGAGAGCATGAGAAGGAGGAAGGTCAGAGGGAGAAGCAGACTCCCTGCTGAGCAGGGAGCCCGATG
>NW_027829441.1:0-271 GCF_054177405.1 Leptonychotes weddellii | reverse complement strand
GAAACAAGCTGTAACTCGGAACTGCTTTAGGATTATGTAAGCATTATGAGAACCACGCACGTTTTCTCACGGTCCTGAACGTCAGTCGCCTCCCCTCCCACGTGCAGATGCCCCCCTACACTCACACCCCCCCCAGAGGTTCACATGCCCCGTCCCCCCAGCACCCCTTCACCTTTCCCTAGAACAAGGTCACGTTCCTGCCAGAACTAGACCCCAACCGTGGCGGGCCCATCAAGCGCGCGGCAACTTCTGCAGGGACGACCCAGGACCT
>NW_027829440.1:0-271 GCF_054177405.1 Leptonychotes weddellii | reverse complement strand
TCCACAGTTATAATGAACTCTCGATTAAACATCACTAGGCGTATATGCCTTTCCTCCTTTTAACTACCCTGGAGAAATTTCTAGGAGGGGGATAAAGCGCTTTAACATGTAAATTTGTTTGTTCGTTCACAAACATGTAAGAAGGGCCCCACACTATGGCAAGTCCTATGTTACGTGTTGGGAATGCAGGAGTCACTAATTTGTGTGATCTTGGGCAAACCACTTCATGTCTCTGGTGTCCCTTGTCCTGATGATCTTTTTTTTTTTTTTT
>NW_027829439.1:0-271 GCF_054177405.1 Leptonychotes weddellii | reverse complement strand
ATTTAATTGCATCTGCTAAGAGTTTGCCATGTAATAACATTCACTGGTTTCGGGAATTTGAATGTAGATATTTTTTTTTTTTTTAAAGATTTTTTATTTATTTATTTGAGAGAGAGAATGAGATAGAGAGAGCATGAGAGGGGGGAGGGTCAGAGGGAGAAGCAGGCTCCCCGCTGAGCAGGGAGCCCGATGCGGGACTTGATCCCGGGACTCCAGGATCATGACCTGAGCCGAAGGCAGTCGCTTAACCAACTGAGCCACCCAGGCGCCC
>NW_027829438.1:0-271 GCF_054177405.1 Leptonychotes weddellii | reverse complement strand
GTGAGGGGGGAAATGTTTTGCAAACACAAACTTCTCTCCCATGCCCAGAAGCAGGTAGGCTCTGGTTTATTGTGATGGTTCACAATTTTTATCTCAAAGTTGCTAAGTCAAGAAACTTAATTATCAGGAAAACTTGATCACTTCAAAACAGACTCTTTTAAATTCAACCTTAAGAAACCGTATTAAAAATATATGCTGATTTGTTAATCTAGAACATGGAATGGAGAACTTCTACCCATGATCCAATCCTGCCCCACTGCATGTTTTTGAA
>NW_027829437.1:0-271 GCF_054177405.1 Leptonychotes weddellii | reverse complement strand
ACTCTTTCAGCTAAGGTGCATATATCAATACTTATATGTAATCCACCAAACCACAAACTCACCCATGGTATACCATATCCAGTCTCTTCTGTGAATCCACAGGCCCTGGTCTGACCCTGAATCACCAGTCAGGACTCCTTTCCTCCCACTGTGGTTTCCAGTTTTGTATTTTGTCCCTTTCTCACTCATACAAATTGGTATATTCTTCTTAGGGACCTGTTCTGCCAACCAAAGGGGATTCAAATAGATCTGTCCTTTTCCAGTCATAAAA
>NW_027829436.1:0-271 GCF_054177405.1 Leptonychotes weddellii | reverse complement strand
AATCATGGAACACTACATCAAAAACTAATGATGTAATGTATGGTGACTAACATAACATAATAAAACAAAATTAAAAAAAAGAATATCCTCCTTTTGCTCTACTTATTTCTAGTGGAATCACAGGGATGTGCTAACTTACAGGCCAGTTGAGCACTTGTCAGAGACCTTGTAAAGTCACATGCACATTAAAACAACAAATAAATGTTTTATTTTAATTTTTTTAAAGATTTTATTTATTTATTTGACACACAGAGAGAGCACAAGTAGGCAG
>NW_027829435.1:0-271 GCF_054177405.1 Leptonychotes weddellii | reverse complement strand
AATTTTACTTATTTATTCAAGCTATCTGCTTTGGAGAGGTTCAAAAGTTTTCTTGAAAATCTTTAAAAAAAATTTTTTTTTTTAAAGATTTTATTTATTTGAGAGAGAGAGAATGAGAGAGAGCACATGAGAGGGGGGAGGGTCAGAGGGAGAAGCAGGCTCCCCGCCGAGCAGGGAGCCTGATGCGGGACTCGATCCCAGGACCCCGGGATCCTGACCTGAGCCGAAGGCAGACGCTTAACCATCTGAGCCACCCAGGCATCCTGTTTTA
>NW_027829434.1:0-271 GCF_054177405.1 Leptonychotes weddellii | reverse complement strand
AAACTCTAATATCTGTATCTGCCATGGATTTGTTTCTCTGACTTGTTTTCTGACTCTCACTCATTTGGTCTTTTTTTTTTTTTTTTAAAGATTTTATTTATTTATTTGCGAGAGAGAATGAGAGACAGAGAGCACGAGAGGGAGGAGGGTCAGAGGGAGAGGCAGACTCCCCGCTGAGCAGGGAGCCCGATGCGGGACTCGATCCCGGGACTCCAGGATCATGACCTGAGCCGAAGGCAGTCGCTTAACCGACTGAGCCACCCAGGCGCCC
>NW_027829433.1:0-2419 GCF_054177405.1 Leptonychotes weddellii | reverse complement strand
TCCCAGGGGCCTGGGATCGAGCCCCACATCGGGCTCCCTGCTCCATGGGAAGCCTGCTTCTCCCTCTCTCACTCCCCCTGCTTGAGTTCCCTCTCTCGCTGTGTCTCTCTGTCAAATAAATAAATAAAATCTTAAAAAAACAAAAAAGAAATCCAGCTTCATCAGAGGTAGGAAATGTCCCAAGGGTCCTGCGCACCTTGAGAAGCAGAGGGAAGGATGAGGTGCCTAGCCTGAAAAGGGAGAATCTAAGATAATGATCACTTTTCGTGTGAACGAGGAGCTAAGCCGGAACACTGAAGGGGTTCCATGTCAGCAAGAGAGACTGCGATTAGCTCCCAGGGTAAACTTCCTGTCAGTGCAGGAGGGGTGCTGAGGGCCTGGCACCAGCAAGGACTGTGGGGACTCCTTACCCAGAGAGCATTAAGCCAGGATTAAGGGTGGTGGCCGGGCCAAGGCTGCTGGGAGGCAGAGGGCTGGAGCAGGTGACCATTTAAGCTGCCGTGCAAGGGCACGGCTTAGCCAAGGTAAACAGCGTGGGAACTGGATTAGTACGGCAGGGTCCCTTCACAGCCATCCTGTAATCAAGCCTCCAAGGAGGGCAAGCAAGCGTGATGAGGAGCCCACTTTGCTGATGAGAAAACCAAAGCCTAGAGAGGCTAAGACACTTGCCCAAGGCTTCACAGGTGAACCAGGACTTAAACCCAAGCTTTCCGCCCCCAAGTCCAATGACATGGCCTTCCACTGCCTTCCTGGGCCTGGAAGCTTCCCAAGATAGGCCCCAGTCTCTGGCCTTGATTCCTCCACCAAATTCCCCAGGCCCTTTGCACCCTCACTCCTGCATGCCACCCTCCCCACCAACACCCCAACCACGCAGTTGCAGGGCAGGGTGGGGACTGCTGGGCGAGGCTGCAAATCCCTCTCCTGTCTAACAACCGAGCTGAGAGAGGAAGACAGAGGTGGGAACAGGTCCCAAACTCCCATCTCACGTGTCCTCGCCCGTCTCAGTCCCAGACTCTCTCGTGATAGGAAAGTAGGCCAGTTTGGAATATGTCACAGATATTTTCGACATCCCCATCTGTACTATAGCTTTGCATACAGCCAAGTGGGGCGGAGCCAGAACCTCCGTGCTGGATGAGGGGTACACCTGCTACCTGTGGGGCTCAGGGCCCAGATAGGGGCTGGGAACATGCACAGGGGACCCTGAAGGGCACTGCGCACCTGTCCAGCAGCCTGGACAGGGCAGGACGAAAGACCAGTCATATCTGCGCTCTTCCCACAGGAGCAGAATCTGAACAGCTGTGCGATCTGTGGACACTCTCCGGCTGCCCTGTGAGCCCGTGTGCCTGGCTAGCCTGGGGGTGGAGCACTGAGGAGGGAGCCATGAGTCCTGCAGGGAAAGGGGACTGGGAAATCTTTAGGGGAGAGGTGACCGATGCTTGAGTTGGGCCTTGAAAGGGGAGCAAAACTTTGCTGGGTGAAGATGCGGAGGGTTGGGGCGCCTAGGTGGCTCAGTCGTTAAGCATTTGCCTTCAGCTCAGGTCGTGATTCCAGGGTCCTGGGATCGAGCCCCGCATTGGGCTCCCTGCTCTGTGGGGAGTCTGCTTCTCCCTCTCCCTCTGCCCCTCCCCCCAGCTTGTGCGCGCTCTCTCTCTATCTCAAATAAATGAATAAAATCTTAAAAGAAGAAGAAGAAGGAGGAGGAGGAGGAGGGGAGGAGGAGGAGGAGGAGGAGGAGGAGAAGATGCAGAGGGTGTTCCCGGCCAAGGGGTGTGCTTGGGGTGTGCTTCAGCCACTGTAGCTTGGGGGGAGAGGACTGACCAGGGAGGTGCAGCAAGAGAGACTGGGCAGGGGTGGGGTGGCCCTGGAGAAGGAGCTGTTATGGTGAATGCCCAGCGAGGAAGCTTCGGGTGCACCTGCAGTTGCCCATGGAGGCTTTTAAGTTAACAGGATTCAGAAAAAACGTGCAACTGTGGGCAGGGAGGAGTCACGGTGGGAGGGGCAGAGGTGCAGGGAACAAACGAGTGAGAGTTCTCTCTGAGCCACTAGCCACCTTGACCAAGTCATTCTCGGGTTTGCTGGCAGGGACACGGATTCTGATTGGGAGAGAGGAGACCAATGTGAGAAATGAATTCCTTGCAAAAGTTAGAGATCTGCTAGCTCAAAGGGGCCAAGGTCGGGGTGGGGATTACATATCAAGCGATTCTCCTGGAAAGGCTGGTAGAGGAGACACCCGGACACTGTGTTACTAAGCACCTACTATGGGCACTTTGCAACACTGCCTCACTTAACCCTTACAACAAGCCAAGAGTAGGTATGCTTTCCGCCTTTTTATCAGTGTGGAAACTGAAGCTTGGGTTTCAGGAGTCAAGAAGCAAAGGGAAGTATAAGTCCCTTCCCTAAGGTCCCACAGCTTATAAGT
>NW_027829432.1:0-13459 GCF_054177405.1 Leptonychotes weddellii | reverse complement strand
TCCAATTTTCCCAACACCATTTGTTGAAGAGACTGTCTTTTTTCCATTGCATATTTTTTTCCTGCTTTGTTGAAGATTATTTGACCATAGAGTTGAGGGTCCTTATCTGGGCTCTCTATTCTGTTCCATTGGTCTATATGTCTGTTTTTGGGCTAGTACAATGCTGTCTTGGTGATCACTGCTTTGTAATATAGCTTGAAATCGGACAACATGATGCCCCCAGCTTTGTTTTTCTTTTTCAACATTTCCTTGGTAATTTGAGGTCTTTTCTGATTCCATACAGATTTTAGGATTGTTTGTTCCAGCACTTTGAAAAAGGTCATTGGAATTTTGATCGGGATGGCGTTGAAGTTATCGATTGCTCTGGGCAGCATAGACATTTTAGTGATGTTTATTCTTCTGATCCATGAGCATGGAATGTTTTTCTCCATCTTGTTGTGTCTTCTTCAATTTCTTTCATGAGTGTTCTGTAGTTCCTAGAATATAGATCCTTTACCTCTTTGGTTAGGTTTATTCTGAGGTATCTTATGATTTTTAGTGCTATTGTAAATGGAATCGTTTCTCTAATTTTTCCTTCTATAGTTGCATACTTCATTACTTCTCTAGAGGCCATGAAGCTCTGTGGGGACAATATCTTGCTCTGATCCAGGAAGGTGCCACACTTCCTGACTTCAGGGATCCGTGGTGGCTTTGGATAGTGGCCTCACCCTGTGAACTCACACGTAATTGCTGGTCTAGGAACTGAGGGAGGCTGCCCCAGAGTGTGGGTGGTGGCATCTACTGAGGGCATATATACCATTGAATCTCTCACGTTCTTAAAGTCTTCTTATTATGCAGTACGGAT
This sequence comes from Leptonychotes weddellii, assembly GCF_054177405.1. NCBI lineage: Eukaryota > Metazoa > Chordata > Mammalia > Carnivora > Phocidae > Leptonychotes > Leptonychotes weddellii. The sequence goes on along the minus strand of NW_027829432.1, from coordinate 12,615 downwards.
ATTGTACTTTTTTTTTAAGTACTTTTATTGCAAGCTTTTTTTTTAAGCTTGCAATCAAATCAATAAACTGTGAATCTCAGTGACTGTAAATAAGACAACTTGTAAAAATGCATTTATGTTGATACTTCCAACTTAAAATTTATTTTGCTTTTACTTTAGTTTATTTATGAGCTGGGAATGACACTGATGGAGAATCTGTTTCCATACTAATAACACTAAAATAGATTTAGATGCATATCAGATGGAAGCTGAGTATCATTTTTAATTATGATTAAGGTGATGTTTTATTATTTTCCCCAGGAGAGTCATGAATTTTGACTCTGCATGAAATGTTAATTGAATGCACCTCCTGCCCCCTCAATCAGAGGATATTCCTGGTAAATAATTGTGGTTCTGAATGGGCAGTTACTACTGGGGGAGCTTTCAGGAATCATTTTGGATGCCTTCCCCTTCCCTGCCTGTCTGAGCGAGGAGAAGGATCAGACACAGGTAAATTTGAAACCCAGCTATACCACGGGGTAGCTGTGCACACTTTGATGAGTTATCTCACCTTTCTAAGCCTGAGTTCCCTCAGTTGTACAGTGGGCATGATACCCCCCTCATAGGATGATGATTTCATGAATCATGTTGTAAAATGCACAGTGAAATGCCTGGGGTGCAGGCACTGGGGTGCATGCACTGTAGTAAGTGCACTTACGTTGTTTTTGTTGTTGTTATTTTATTGAAGTCTCAGTAAAAATGAGAAATCTTAAACTAATAAACCAGTCCGAGGAAGGGCTAGGCAGTAAAGAACAGGAGCACATCTGGGCAGGTAGGAAGACGAGTCTGGAGGAATTCCAGAAGAGGCGTTGGACTCCTTTTGTCCGGGGGCATCCTCACTTGCTTCTGGGAGGCAGCATAACATAGTAGAAAAGGCATGAGCTGCAAATTTAGATATACTTGGGGCCTAAATCTAGGGTTATTAAAATGGGAATAATAATGCTATTTTAGTTATTGTGAGGATTATGAATAATGGATGAAAGCATCATCCAAATTCCTGGTGCCAAATACCTGGGGATCATGGCTATGAACTGATACCAGAAAACATAAAATGGACAACACATCTACCATGATGGCATGTAAAGAAATCCTCTTTGAATTGAAGATGAATTCCATTGAGGTTTTGGTTAATTTTCAGAAAAGTGATCTAAGGATCATGAAAGGGCATTGACTTAGACCTTGGGTTTTGACTTGGCTATCAGTGATATCTGTTCCACAAGGATCCAGTTCTTAACCCTGTGTTTTCTTCATGACCATGTCAAGAACCAAGCCATTCAGCTATTGTAACCTAATTCTTGGTAGAGCGATCAAGTTGTTAGGTTTTCTTGGGACTTTTTAATTTTAGCACTAAGAGTCCTGTGTCCTAGGAAACTCTTCCAGGAAGAACTAGATGGTTTGTGCTTATTACCCTACTTGTTACCCTACAGAAGAATGATGGCCTTTGGAAAGTCCTGGCATCCTTATAGTGCCCAGAACTTCATTTGTGTTAAGACACTTTTTTCCTAAGCCTAAAAAAAGATCAATTTCAAACTGGCATATTAGATTTCTTTCATTTAAAAACCAGGGCGCCTGGGTGGCTCAGTTGGTTAAGCGACTGCCTTCGGCTCAGGTCATGATCCCGGAGTCCCGGGATCGAGTCCCACATCTGGCTCCCGGCTCAGCGGGGAGCCTGCTTCTCCCTCTGACCCTATCCCCTCTCATGCTGTTTCTCTCTCTCTGTCAAATAAATAAAAATAAACAAAATCTTTAAAAAAAAAAACCAAGCACAAGAACACAGAACACCTGGGTCTCTAAAACAAAATGATGTGCTTTATTTACTTTGCTGCAATTCTCCCCTCCTAATGGTTGTTGATGTGCTTGTTCATTTGAATGTGTATCATTTGAGTGGGAAATGCGGGCATTTTCATGTGAGGAGTGGTGCAGGGCACATGGACAGTGAGACACCTCTACCCGTCAAACCGTCCCCAGACAAAACATTTGTCTCCTTATGTAGCAAGACATGAAGCCATAAAGCAGCTCGGGACCCTGCAGGCTCCCCCACACCCCTGTCCAGTTAGTACCCCATAGGAACCACTGTTCTGCCTTCCAGAGCTTTTCAAACATACTGACTCCCAAGTCACACCCTCTGAGACTCTGATTTAATTGATACCAGATTGGGCCAGGCATCAGGATTCCTTAAAAGCTCCCTGAGGTGATTCTAACATGCTGCCAGAACTGAGATCACTTTTGTAATCAAACAGGATGTATGAACAGTAGGTGGTTCCAGACGCCAGCACATTTCAGACCTGCTACTTCCCAGGCATCTGAGGGCACAAATTAATGGGCATGTGAGAAGGGAACTTCAAAGACCTGTCTGTGGGTATCTGAGGGGAGTTGAGAAGCGATGATGTCATTCCCTGAGTAGAACAAAGCATTAGATTTGACATCCCACAGAACAATGGGGTATAGGTTAAGCCGAATGGGGCCATTTTGAAGTGGAACATAAGCCATACCACTTAGCAGCTTTGTTGGGGGGTGTGCCACCCATCAGAACAAGGCTCCTTGTCCGGAGCTCTGCAGGCAGTGACGGCAGGGTCTGCAGAGTAGTAGCAGCCCCAAACACAGAGGAGGAAGTGGTATGGTCATTCTGGGCAGCAGTGGAAGAGGCTAAGGATCTTTCTCAAATGCTGTGGACAGCAGGCCTCAGCTAAGTCATAATGCATTAAGTGGACTTGCTCTCGAGTACGTGTGCAGCTCACCCAGAGAACGTCTAGTAGTACATCCCTGGGAAGACCTCCATTGGCGGTCAGAAGAGGGCCAGCTGAAATGCTGTGGATATGAAGGTGGAGCTGAGAGAGTAGGGACATTCAAGTGTTAGCTCATTGCAGATCCCCAGGGCTTACGGTCTGGCAACAACAATTTTACCAGTTCACACTGGTGCTGGATCAGCATATGAACAAAAGGTCCTTACAGAAGTCCTCCAAGGGAGACTTCTGTAATATGTTTGAGGATTAGTTTATTATAAAACTTTTATCTACACACAAGAGCTAGAAGAAACTGCATTCTACAGATTTGGAGATCAGGTTTCAACCTCAGTTCTCCCACTAAATAAGCAACCCTGGACAAGATACTTTCCCTCCTTGGGCTTCCATTTGCCTGATTTTGAAATGAGAGAAATGGATTAGGTGATCTCTAGGAGACCTCTTAGCACTGACACTTTAGGAATTTGTGGATTTTTTTTTTTTTAGCTCAATTTCTGTATTAGGGTTCTCCAGAGAAAGAGAACCAGCAGGCATATATCTACATCTATACATCTAAGATAGATAGATAGATAGATAGATAGATAGATAGATAGAAGATAGATGATAGATAGATAGATAGATAGAAAATAGAAGATAGATGATAGATAGATAGATAGATAGATAGATAGATAGATAGATATTTATTATAAGGAATTGGTTCATGCGATTGTGGAGGCTGAGAAGTCTCACAATCTATAGTTTACAAGCAGAGAAGAGTCAGAGAAGATGAGGTGGACTGTCTCAGCACAATCAGTGATGCAGGAAAAAGGGGATGAGTTCCTCCTTTCTCTGCCTTCTGGTCTGTTCAGGTCCTAAAGGCTTGGATGATGCCCACCCACATTGGAGAGGGTGATCTGCTGTACTGAGTCCACCAATTCAAATGGCAATCCCATCTGGAAACACCCTCACAGACACACCCAGAAATAATGTTTAATCTGGGCACTCTGTAGCCAGTCAAGATGACACATAAATTTACCACAGTATCTATGTAAAGTGAGAGAGGGTTTTCAGGAAGGGTTTGCCCATGGATCTTTGATTCCTTGCTCCCAGTCACATTCCTCTACTCCCTCCCTGCTTCTCCTAAGCACATCCCTGCAACTCCTGGAGCCTCAGAGGGCCTGAGATGCCAGCCGGCTTGGCGCAAGTCAAGCCCTGCTACCTCTGTTAAGATGTCATTCCAACACTCTCTGTCAAATAAATAAATAAAATATTAAAAAAAAAAAAAAGATGTCATTCCAACAAACAGGGCTCCAAGAGAAAGTGTCCTGCCCCTGAAGTTATTTCCCTGTTCAAACAACTCCAGCTGCAAATCTGAACCTAGAGGAAGATAAATTGACACAGACAGATGTTCTAGCCAGAGCAATTTCCCTGAAGCTCACACAAGAACGTTTAGTCAACATGGCCAGCCCATAGAACCTGACAAGTCTGACAAGGCTGGGGGTTGAGTGAACACTCTGCAGAGGGTTAATCTGGCACCACATTGCTTTGAGGGCTGGAACTCTTAGGAAGAAATGATCACAGGGAGCCAAAGGTGTGGATTCTGGTCTAACTGACTGACATGACCTGAGCTAGGCTTCCATACTGGGCACCTACAATGTTCCATGTACACTATGGGCAATTTGCACATTTTATCTAATTTAATTGTCTTCCAGACCCTACGGCAGTGTGATCTCTATTTTATAGATGAGAAAATTAAGGCTTAGAGATTCATCAGGGGAGAGTTAATTTGTGCCCCAGGCAGCCTGGCATGAAAGCCTATTTTCTTTCCTCCATTACGTGCTAAATTCTAGCTATCCTTATTTCACCCACCATTCTTGGAAACCCACTATAACTCATGGGTCCCAGCCAAGGGAACTTGGGAGTGCAGGAGGTGAGAGATGTCACTGAGGGGTTTGGAAAGGTGGAAGGTTAGGATAGTCACCAAAGAGCCTGCCCAGCAGGGCAATGGGCTGCCGCAGCCAACACAGCCAACACAGCCATCGTGGCTGTGGGCTGCAGCTGTCAGGGAGAGCCCAGGAGGACAGCAGTGTGGTCGTATATGGTAGCCAGGAATCAGGTCAATTTCAGAAATAGCAAGCCTCCCCCCCCACCTCCACCCCTTCAAGAGGTACTTGCTTAAATTTTTTTAAACTTTTATCTGTATTCATTTTATGCTGAATTTTTTCCTGGGCCATAAGTTTGTGTTCTTCAGTTTCTTCTGGGATATCTTTTTCTTCTGTGCAGTCGCCTCTTGTGGTTGAGCAACAATCTATTCTTCTTCCATAGGAACCATCTCAGCGTGGCAGGTGGAGCTCATGTATGGGTTATTCCAACTGTGAGCTCTGTAAGCACAGAGGCACATCTGGGGGGCTATGTTCACCTGGATGTGCTTTATGATCAGAGATTCTACATCTAAATTCTTCAATTCAGCATTAATCTGTGCATTTTTGAACATGTGCAGCTTAAAAACTCAGCACTCTTTTTGGGCCACCAGTCCTGTGCCAGCCCCACTGTTGGGCCTGGGCCTACCTACCAGGCATACCATGTAAGGACAGAATGGCACATACTGTCTCTGTAAAATGAGGTCTTTCCGATACTCAGTAGCTTTCCACTTAGGCACACCTGATGGCCTGGGCAGTTTCTTGGGTGTTCTTAAAGCGGCCATGAAGATTTGAACCTCTTGATTTGCATGATTTTGTGGGATTTTCTGGGTCAAGTGAATAGAGATCCATTTTCAGAGATCACCTCAGGCCACTTATGGAAAGACCTTGCCTAATTTTTTATTAGAAGCTTGGGAGCAATCTGTGCTATGGAGGAATCTATTACAACAAGTCAGACAGACAACGTCCTAGGAAGACAGACATCGTTCGGCAGCCAGACATTCAGTGCCAGCAGCAAGCATGTGTGAGGGATCGTGCATGCACTCAGCACGGGTTCACTGGTACCCACCCTGTGCCCGGTGCTGTACGAGGATGTGGGAACCCTCCATGAACCAGTTCTGGCCCTGCCTTCCCAGAGCCACACACTCCTCCAGGGCCTCCCAAAGAATTCACCTCCTCCCAAAGAATCTGCCAAAATCTGATGGTAGAATGGAGGTGGATCCTTCGAAAATAAGCTGGGGAATATTTCCATGTCAGTCAGTTACAGCTGAGAGTCACAGCTCTTCGGCTGGCCTCTTTGGGGGCTCGGAGCTAAGGCTTCATGGAGTCTTCGTAGGGAAAAAATGAGAAAATCTATTTCAATTACTTTTTAGAAGTCAAATTTACATAATCATTTAATGTAATGCTGTTCGTTATGGGCTTCCCTGGAGTGGCATTAGAACCACTGTCCCTGCAAGTGCCGCAGCCCCTGGAGTTGCAGCCAGACATATCTGCACACAGGGAGAGCCAAACTGTACTCAGCTGCAACTGGATGGGCCCCTGGCCAGGGATAATTAGGCCAAATGGGTGAGAAACCCACCTGGGGAGAAAAGAAAGGAAAGCATTCTCTTTAATTAATCACTCTTTTTCCAAACTTAAGAGTAAAACACTAAAATTAAAATTCATTTTAGTAATATAGTCTTCATTAATGTGAAATGTGGTTTTAGGCAGACCTTAATTCAAAGCCTGGTTTTTCCTTAGAAAAGAATATTGCTTCTTGTGTGACTTTTATTAAATCCAAAACTGACAATATGGAATTATAAAGGATTTCTTACGCAGATGAATTTTGAGAAGAGCCTTTTCCCCATTGATTGGTTCTCCAAGTGGCAGAGCGGCCATGCTCTGACACACGTTTGTGCCAAGCATATGTTGGCTGTGACTCCTGCAGGTGCATGTGTGTGGGGAAGCATGAGTGTGTGGATCCTTCTGGGAGTGCAGAACCACATCTTCTCTGGCTGGCTTTCTCTGAGCCCAGCCTGGTAGGCATTCAGGCACTATCTGGAAGGAAGGAAGGAAGGAAGGGAGGGAGGGAGGGAGGAGGGAGAGGAAGAAGGAAGGAAGGGAGGGAGGGAGGGAGGGAGGAGGGAGAGGAAGAAGGAAGGAAGGGAGGGAGGGAGGGAGGGAGGGAGGGAGAGAGAACATTACCAAAAGGTGATTCCATTGTTCTTGATACCAAAATTTGGCATCTCCTCTGGGGCAAGGCTGTTGAGTTTGCTATTTGTAAAATTTTTGGAAAGAATAATCGTTAAGTGTCTTCTTCCATTAAAATTTGCTCTGGCCTGCATGATTTATTCGGCATCTGTTTCTATACTTTGGTAGTTTGCCTAATTATTAAATGAATGTTTTGTGACTAAAAGTCTAAAGACTTTTACTTTAGAAAGTCTAAAAGTCATTTACTTTCTTTGACATTTTGGCAGGAAAAAGCTAAAAATGTTTCATAAAGTTTGGAGACAACATCTTTACTCTTGGCTAGTGGTTGACACCTGGTTCCTTGACCTGGGGTGGCAAGGGAAAGGAAATCACCAAGGGCAGCCCCTGGGTCCCCTCCCTCTCTCCCTTCCCTCCCTCCTCAAAGAGGTAGTGAATACCTTCTTTGAGCCAAGCCCCATGCCCTGTGCTATCAGCCGTACATGTGTATGTGGTAGAGGGACATGCAGCTCCCGCCCTCATGGAAACAAAGAAGGAAGCAGACAACACAAAGCAATGGACCTAGTACTCCAAGGCCATGGAATCTGGGCAGCCTGGAAGGAGTAAGAGTTTCTCTGGTGGAGAAGGGGTAGGCTGGAAGGAGGTTTCAGAGAGCAGAGCTCAATGCTCGAAGCCTGGAGGCAGACAGCCATGATGCACTGGGATGCAGGATGCTGGCTCTGCACCGGCTTGGGATAAGAAGACAACAGAGGGGGAACATGAGGCTGCAGTGGAGACACGGCACCTAGGTTACAAGGAGCTACAGAGGCCATATTAAGAAGTTGGTTTTCTAAGCACAGTGGAGAGGCATTGAAGAATTTTAAGCAAGGCAGTGACACAATGAGACATGGGTTTTATTTATACAGAAAACTTAGGAAACAGAACTGAGGAAAACAGTGATGGATGAGAGTAGACGTGAGACAAGGAAGTGGATTAGGGGGCAGGTGAAGTGGAGAGTCGGGGAAAAAAGGGAGCAGATGCTAGAATGGGGTCCAAGGCTTGAAATTATACCATGTGTAAAGATTTTTTTTTTGGTGGGGGGCAAATAATTTTTAATTTTTTTAAAAACCAATACATCAAAGAATCATGCAATGCTGCCACCATTGGATGCAATCCTGGGCCACAAGTCTACACACTCCTTTGCGACTGGTCCTGTGGTAACAGAACCTTTCATTTAGCCTTTATTGTTTGCTATGACCCCCGCATTATCTTCAGAATACAGAAACACGCCATCTTTTCTCCGGTATGGCTTTCATTGTCAAATTACCACTGCTGGATGTACTTTCTTTCTGAGCTCTGGTTTGCCTTTCTTCACTGTGGCCATCACCATGTCACCCACAGCAGTCCACTCTTGTTGGAGATCCCAACCTAGCCCTCAGAGACACTCACTACTCAAAGCATGGCCCATAGGCCAGGTGCGCTGGCCTCCATCTGAGGTTTGTTGGAAATGCAGAAACCGCTCCAGCCCTACGGAATCAGAATCTGCATTTTAACAAACTCTTTGGGTCATTCGGGTGTATAAGAAAGTTTGAGAACACGTCTGTGATAGATTATGGGAAGGAGGAACACAAGTCTATAAGGTGCAAGTGAGTTAGGACAGTGTGGTGCACATGTGCATTTGTTGAGTTGATTGTGTTGCTTAAAGAAGCAGCAGCTGTAGCTCAGAGACTTGAAGGTATATATAAGCAGCTGAGAAGGCCTGTGAGCTTTTCTTCAGCCTTGACCTAGCCCATTTTAAGAAAGCCAGTGACAGCTGGATCTGCTGGCCAGTGTCTGCGTGGAAGCCAGAGAGACCACACCAACATGCTAAGTTAACACCAATCCCTGGGTCTCCCCCACCCCCAGCATAAACTATGTCACTCTCAGCCAAATGTGCTTTTCTGCCTAAGACTCTTTGTTTGTATATGTGTGAGTTTGATCACCAGTATCTATCTGACCACCTGTACAGTCCAGGCACATTAGACAAAGGACAGTGGGACCCCTACCCAAGGTCAAAGCAGAGGGATAGAAAACAGAAGACAGGTGGAGGTCACAAAGTTACCATTGCAAAGACAGAGTCAGTAAGTCTTGGTCATGGGCAAGATTGTGGGAGTAAGATGGGCACTAGTTCAGCTCAGCATTCAAACTCTACCATTGTCACTGCCAGGTTCTTCGGTGGCTGGGAGGATGGATCGTGGGAGCTACCTCCTCAGGGTACCTGTAGGAGCTGTCTCCATAGCCAGGAAATCTGTTGTCAGCCTCTCTGAGCTCAGGGGTGCTGTGCATGTGGCACCCGAGCAGTTGATTTCCCTAAGTAGTGCTGGCAGCAGCTACATTTGCTTATGATGTTATGTAATCAAGTTTGTATAATTGCTCTTTTATAACTCACTTTAAAAATTCAAAGCAGCACAGTTCAGGCAGGGAGAGTGTGAGCAGGGTCCCCGTGACAGGTCGTCATTCTAGCCGTTTCCTCATAGGGAAGGGTATGTGTGCTGAGAGAACACACAGCCAGAAATGTGTCGTGGAAGAGCTGTTTCCAAATCTGCCAAAATCAGGGATGGCTCCCTTCTCTGGGACAGACCTTAGTTGGATTCTTTTCATTACAAGGAGAGAGAAAGTTCAGGATCTCAGGAGGCAGAGATCCACTCAGAGTTTCAGTCTTGTTTTGTTTTGTTTTTTTCTCCCAGGTAGTGCACCGAACAGACATGACCGTTGCCTTTTCATCCTTCTGACAAGTGTGGGATTCTTTGATTGAGTGGCACTCCTGGAATTGGAGCTCCCATGCTTAGTGATGGGGATGGACTGTCAGCTATCTGCTCAAAGCCACAGGCAGCCCTTTGTTAGGGGCAGTTGGGTAACTTTCCACAATGGTCAGGGAGCCGTGTTCTGACTCCTTTGGAACTTTCCTTGGGGCAGAAATTGTGAGTCCCTTACTTAATTTGAGCATTTACTTAATTTCTCCCCATTCTTTTCTAGAAATCATAAAATAGGTAAGGAGGGACTCATTATAAGATATTTGCAGACTTGCCATGTTCTCCCTTCTTGTTGCAAATACATGACAAATCTGAGAGGTGAGGCAGATCCTTACAAACCTTATTTAAGAAATGGAAGTAGTCAAATTATTAATCTTGGCTTTCTGCAAGACGGAAAAATCATCATATATAGGGGCGAGGAGGACTTGGACTCTTTGGAGGGGACTTCTGTGAGAGTTTCCCATAACTAATTTATAAGAGAAGTTCTTAATCTGGGACTCATTATGGCTTTACGGACTCCATGAGCTATCCAAAATAATTTTGTGTATAATTCTTATATACATGCATTTGAACACTTTTACAGGAAGCAGAATTATATCATTCATAAAATTAGAAAGGCTGTGGTTTTTTGACAGAGAGAGAGAGAGCAAGAGAGGGAACACAAGCTGGGGGAGTAGGAGAGGGAGACGCCGGCTTCCCGCTGAGCAGGGAGCCCGATGCAGGGCTCAATCCCAGGACCCCAGGATCATGACCTGAGCCGAAGGCAGACGCTCAATGACTGAGCCACCCAGGCACCCCACAAAGGCTGTGTTTTTAAATAGCTTAAGAACTTGGAGAATTTTTAATAGTTTTAGGTTTATTGAAGAGCCTTTAGATATATCCCATGTGGTCCTCCTGTTATCCTTGTGAATGGAGCAGAACAGAGATCATTATCTCCAGTTTATAGTGAGAAAACTGAGGTGTAGACGTGTTTCATGTTCATTGATCACATGCCTATTGATTCTCAGAAACTGGACACATAACTAGGGTCCTGACTCCTGATCTTTCCATTTTAGCACAAGCTTTAGGAACAGAAATTACTGACTCCATCTACATAATCCAGAACATTTGGACCTTTGGAATCACTTAAAATCCTTACACCCTGAATCTGGAGAATTGATTTCTAAGTGTGCAAGTCAGATTCCTGCCCACCCAAATATTCCCTTTCCCACATTTTGCAGATATGAGGGTCATGGATAATGTGAGATGGTAAAGCTATTTCTAGGTCAAAGTTAGTCCTAGGTGTGACAGCTGAAGACAAGAGAGACCTTTCCTCAAAAATATCCACAAGAGCCCCCTCACCCATTCTTTACCCCAGTCCTTTCAAACTGATAGCTTTATAATGATTAAACATATGCTTCATAAATAGCCCTCAGTACACACTACAAATGAAATAGTCTCTGAGGATTTCTTAGGAGATTAAGATGATTTAATAAGGGAAAGTATTTAGATGAGGAGGAGAAAACCATGATCCAGTGGACCAGATATAATCCACAGGAAAACAGTCTATGCCTGAGCAATGAGGAAGGTCTCATATTACTTGGAGAAATGATGGGAAAAACTTACAATAGATCATATGTGTCATCATAATATCTTCTAGTACTTAAAATTCATTATTGCTCAGTTGTTTATAAAGAAGAAAGTGAAAATCACTGGTCGTCTCACTAGCACAGAGTGACAAACATTGTCAGCATTCCAGCCTGTTTCTTTTCAGTGTTCTGTGTGGAGGAGTGTGCACATGTGTGTGTATCTGCTATGGGATCACATTCTGGGTACAACATTATTTTTCTATAAACCATTAAATATTCCCATGTCACTGAAAATGTCTTGAAAATGTATTTTTAAATGGCTGCAAAAAACTGTGCTGACGTATAGATATGTCATACTTTAATTAACAATCTTCCTGCTGCTGGGCCTGAAGGCTGTTTCAAAACGTTTGCAGATAAACACAGAAATATTTTTATTTATTTACTTTTTTATTATGTTAGTCACCATACACTACATCATTAGTTTCTGATGTAGCATTCCATGATTCATTGCTTGCGTATAATACCCAGTGCTCCATGCGATACGTGCCCTCCTTAATACCCATCACCAGGCTAATCCGTCCACCACGCCCCTCCCCTCTAGAACCCTCAGTTTGTTTCCTGGAGTCCATAGTCTCTCATGGTTCTTCTCCCCCTCTGATTTCCACCCCCCTTCATTTTTCTCTTCCTTCTCCTAATGTCCTCCATGCTATTCCTTATGTTCCACAAATAAGTGAAACCATATGATAATTGTCTTAGCATAATCTCCTCTAGTTCCATCCATGTTGATGTAAAAGTTGGGTATTCATCCTTTCTGATGGCTGAGTAATATTCCATTGTATATATGGACCACATCTTCTTTATCCATTCATCTGTTGAAAGGCATCTTGGCTCTTTCCACAGTTTGGCTATTGTGGACATTGCTGCTATGAATGTTGTGGTGCATGTGGCCCTTCTTTTCACTACATCTGTATCTTTGGGGTAAATACCCAGTAGTGCAATTGCTGGGTCATAGGGTAGCTCTATTTTTAATTTTTTGAGGTACCTCCACACTGTTTTCCAAAGTGGCTGTACCAACCTGCATTCCCACCAAGAGTGTAAGAGGGTTCGCCTTTCTCCACACCCTCTCCAACATTTGTTGTTTCTTGTCTTGTCAATTTTTGCGATTCTAGCTGATGTAAGGTGGTATCTCAAAGTGGTTTTGATTTGAATTTCCCTGATGGCTAATGATGATGAACATTTTTTCATGTGTCTGTTAGCCATTTGTATGTCTTCTTTGGACAAGTGTCTGTTCATGTCTTCTCCCCATTTTTTGACTTGATTATTTGTTTTTTGGGTGTTGAGTTTGAGAAGTTCTTTATAGATCTTGGTTACCAGCCCTTTATCTGTAATGTCATTTGCAAATAACTTCTCT
>NW_027829431.1:0-271 GCF_054177405.1 Leptonychotes weddellii | reverse complement strand
TCACAGGGTTATTGTCGGGCTTCCTGGATGGATTGCTAGAGACAGGTCTGACTTCCTGCTTGCTGGGTCCCCGGGCTGGTCACCGTGGAGGACGGGCTGAGTCCCAGGGTTGGTGACTATGGAGGATGGGCTGGGTCCCCGGGCTGGTGACCATGGAGGATGGGCTGGGTCCCCGGGCTGGTGACTGGGCGATGGGCTGTGTCCCCCAGGTCTGGTGACCATGGAGGACAGGCTGGGTCCCCGGGCTGGTGACTGGGAGACGGGCTGGGTC
>NW_027829430.1:0-271 GCF_054177405.1 Leptonychotes weddellii | reverse complement strand
TTTATGTAGCAATAGGTAATAATACAAATTCTGCATTCTTATTTGCTACCATCTTTCTCCCCCTGCAGAAGTGACCCCTTCTCCCAAATGTATACCCGAAAACCATGAGGTAAACCAACTTTGCTACTTTAAAATTATTTGACTCATTTCATTACCATATGACATACCCAACAAACAACCTGACTTTCCTTAACAAAAATATCAGGTTTGACTGTATTATAATTGGGAACAAAACTTTAAGTATATTTGCATTTTTTTTCTAGACAGTCAA
>NW_027829429.1:0-271 GCF_054177405.1 Leptonychotes weddellii | reverse complement strand
TATTAAGGAGGGCACATACTGCATGGAGCACTGGGTGTTATACGAAAACAATGGATCGTGGATCACCACATCAAAAACCAATGATGTATTGTATGGTGACTAACATAACATAATAAAATTAAAAAAAAAAGATCATAGCATGCTGGAACTCAAAAAGTCTTAGAGAGTAATAGCTATCACTTAGAGTGCTCACTATACAAGAGGCACTATTCTAAGAGCCATGCATACAAATTAACACACTCAACCCTGACCACTCTAAAGTAGATTCTAT
>NW_027829428.1:0-271 GCF_054177405.1 Leptonychotes weddellii | reverse complement strand
CCCTCTCAGCATGCTAGCAGAGAGCTGGGTGAGCCCATTCTTGCGGTCATACTGCTTGTTTAGTGCTGTATTTTTTTTTTTTTTTTAATGTTTCTGCTCAGAGAACTTGCTTAATCTTCCATATATTCTGCTCAGGGCACTTGCAATTATTAGGTCTTGTTTTTCTTTTTCTTTTTCTTTTCTTTCTTTTTTTTTTTTTGTAACCTTTGATGGTAAGAGGAATATAGAGACTCTGTCCTCATCAGTACCACTATTTACAGAAACTCACGTG
>NW_027829427.1:0-271 GCF_054177405.1 Leptonychotes weddellii | reverse complement strand
TTCTTAAGAAAAGGGTGGGCTTGGGCGCCTGGGTGGCTCAGTTGGTTAAGCGACTGCCTTCGGCTCAGGTCGTGATCCTGGAGTCCCTGGATCGAGTCCCGCATCGGGCTCCCTGCTCGGCAGGGAGTCTGCTTCTCCCTCTGACCCTCCTCCCTCTCATGCTCTCTGTCTCTCATTCTCTCTCTCTCAAATAAATAAATAAAATCTTTAAAAAAAAAAAAAAGGGTGGGCTTGAATATATAATTTGCTAAAAATGGATGAGCAATATTGG
>NW_027829426.1:0-271 GCF_054177405.1 Leptonychotes weddellii | reverse complement strand
TTCTCCCTCTGCCCCTCCTGCCTCTCATGCTCTCTCTATCTCATTCTCTCTCTCAAATAAATAAAATCTTTAAAAAAAAAAAAAAAAGAAACCAGGGACTCAAAGAGGGAACAGAAATTAGAAAACTGCAAAATGGTAACATAGGAGGGCCAAAATCATTCAGTTGGCAGTTGATGTCTTCCATTTTTTTTTTTTTTTTAATCCCAAAACCTAAGCAGAGAAGAAGGATAGAAGGATGCTTTTCTTAGTTTGCTAGGGCTGCCATAACAAA
>NW_027829425.1:0-271 GCF_054177405.1 Leptonychotes weddellii | reverse complement strand
CACTCACACGAGACATGGAGGAATATTATGCAGCCATAAAAAGAAGGAAATCTTGCCATTTGTGACAACATGGAAGTACACTGAAGGCATTATGCCGAGTAAAATAAGTTAGAGAAAGACAAACGCTATATCATCTCCCTCATATGTGGAATCTAAAAAACTCAAAAGCTAACAACACCCCCCCCACACACACACCAAACTCTGAATTTACAGAGAACAGATGGGTGGTGGCCACAGGTGGGGGGGGTGGAGGATGAGGGAAATGGGGGAA
>NW_027829424.1:0-271 GCF_054177405.1 Leptonychotes weddellii | reverse complement strand
AAGTTGCCCAAGCTCCCACAGCTTAGAAGTGACCCAGTGTTTTGACCCAAGCCCTCGTTTTCCCACTACATAACCTGCCTGTGGTCCATGTGGAGACTCAGAGGTAGGGATGACTCAGCCCTGAAGCCCTTCTGGTGCCGGAGAGAAAAAGCTGTGTCCAACAACCTCTCTCTGCATTCTGCCCAGACTGGCATGCACAGGCTGATTTGGCATCTCCCCTGGGGACTAATTCTAGAACAACACAGGAGGGAGTGACCCAGGACTAAGCCAT
>NW_027829423.1:0-271 GCF_054177405.1 Leptonychotes weddellii | reverse complement strand
CGGCCCAGAGCCCTGGGAGGAAGGTACAGAAACAGCAGAGGGCAGGGTCTGCTTTGATCAGGAGCCGCTCTGAAGGAAGGTGGGAACCCAGACAAACACATTTAAAAGAAATCCCTCCATGGCCGTGACCGCAGAGCCGTGGGGGCCGCGCCCAGCCCCGGGGTGACAGTGAGCACAGCCCACAGGGTCTGCTGCGCGGCGAGGGGGGCGTGGGGCGGGACACGGCGCCTCTCACCCCCTCTGCTGGCTGCCCGCCTCCTGTTTTCAGGCC
>NW_027829422.1:0-271 GCF_054177405.1 Leptonychotes weddellii | reverse complement strand
TTAATTTATTTGACAGAGAGACACAGCGAGAGAGGGAACACAAGCAGGGGGAGTGGGAAAGGGAGAAGCAGACTTCCCACCAAGCAGGGAGCCCGATGCGGGGCTCGATCCCAGGACTCTGGGGCCATGACCTGAGCCGAAGGCAGATGCTTAACAACTGAGCCACCCAGGTGCCCCTGTAGAGTGAAACTTTTGATTGCTAAGGAGCTACTGCCCCACAGCCCTGCCTCACAGCCCTGCTAGGTATTCCCACTCTTCAGATGAAAACTTT
>NW_027829421.1:0-2420 GCF_054177405.1 Leptonychotes weddellii | reverse complement strand
ACACACACACACACACATACATTCATCCCTACAGAGGGAGAAGCAGACTCCCTGCTGAGCAGAGAGCCCGACGTGGGGCTCCATCCCAGGACCCTGGGATCATGACCTGAGCTGAAGGCAGCAGCTTAACTGACTGAGCCACCCAGGTGCCCTGAATATCAGTGTCATTTAAGATCTCTTTCACAATAGCCAAACTGTGGAAAGAGCCGAGATGCCCTTCAACAGACAAATGGATAAAGAAGATGTGGTCCATACATACAATGGAATATTACTCAGCCATCAGAAAAGATGAATGCCCAACTTTTGCATCAACATGGACTGGACTGGAGGAGATTATGCTAAGTGAAATAAGTCAAGCAGAGAAAGTCAATTATCATATGGTTTCACTTATTTGTGGAACATAAGGAATAGCATGGAGGACATTAGGAGAAGGAAGGAAAAAATGAAGGGGGGGAATCGGAGGGGGAGATGAACCATGAGAGACTATGGACTCCTGGAAACAAACTGAGGGTTTCAGAGGGGAGGGGGTGTGGGGATGGGTTGGCCCGGTGATGGGTATCAAAGAGGGCATATGGAGCGCTGGGTGTTAAACACAAACAATGAATCATGGAACACTCCATCAAAAACTAATGACGTGTTGTACGGTGACTAACATAACATAATAATAATAATAAAAAATCTCTTTCATATTATTGTCAGTATTACCTTTCAAGCCGTGAATTGGAAAATGTTACTTCTCTGGGAAAAAAGAAAAGAGATGTGAGGGTTTCCTGTCCCATCACCTAAAGCACAAAATCCCTGGTAGGCACTACAGCATGGGAAGCATTTTGTAATTCCCTCCTCCAGTGTCATGTGTCATGGCTATGCTGCGTTCTCGTTGCCTGCTTGCCCAGGCCATTGCCCCTTCCTGAAACATAGTCTTCCCTTTCACTCTGCATAACTCATGCTCATGCTTTTGAGACCCAATTCAAACTGTCTCCTCTTGTGTAACAGCTTTCCTACCTTTCCCTAAGCATCAGCAGCCCTCTTCTTCCGTGATCCCATAGATTCCATCATTCACATATTGTTATTAATAGTGTGATTATATTTCTCACCAGGCTGAGATACTGTCAAGAGCAGGGAATGGGTGCCATTTATCTTTGTTCTCCAATGTCCTGCATGCTGCCTCATATTTGTTAGGAGCTGGACTTGGAGATTTTTATCTTGGCACCTAATCTTATCTTTGTCTTTAAACTAACTCTTTAATCTTCATCAAGTCCCTTAATGCTTTTGGTCTTGGAGTATCATGTTGTTGGGCATGTGCACCTTCAATCAGTAAGAAGGCAAGAATATATAAGAGAAATGCCTAGAATTTGGAGTAAGTCATTTACTGAGTATGCTAAGTTATTAAGTTAGATCACTATTATCCCAGTTATCTCTGGTATGAAGTGATTAGTAATTACCACATCATGGGTTTATGGTCAGGATTGAAGGAGGTACAGCATATAAAAAAGTATCTGCCGTAAGTTTGGCTTCATGGCTTCTAAAATATCTTAGGAACTGTAATAATCTACGGATTAAAGAAAATCTTTTAGAAACATCTCTAAGTACAAAAAAAAAAGTGATTATTTTCTCACAGTCAGTGTTTTATCAAGTGAAAATGAGATTAAGATGAAGTTTCTCAAAGCAAAGCAGTAAAAATAGCAAACCGCTAAAAAGGTTGGCTCTTGATAAAGCGTTGAAAGTATTAACTAGAGTTGCATAAAATTTGGATCTAGTGGAGGTGTTACTAACAACCTCCAGAATTTAGAAGATATAACTAAGGAAAAAAGAAGCAAAATCTACTAAACCTTTTACATTGGCATATAAACTATAGGCCAAGAGAAATTAAAAAAAAAATACTGTGATGTAAGAACTGAAAATGTAGGCTATTGTAGAATCATTACCGTGTGGTGCTGGTATTATTGCAGAGGAAAGTCAAAGAAAAATAATTATTATTGAGAGCTGGGTGGGTCTTTTTAAGCCATTGTTATAGAAGGTGAGATCCAGATTTTAAAATTCTAGTAGATTAAATTTAAAGGATGAATTAAAAAACTATTTTTTTATTAAATTGCATTATAGAATATTATGCATCGCTTACAGAATTTGCCAATTGGTGCTAAAAAAAAAAAATCGGTCCCTTGATCTCAAAATAACAGTTTTTTTAGGTTTCACTTTTTTGGAAAATCAATTTATTCTACTGGCAATTATGATTCTGTTTCCATTAGAAACTATATTTGAACTATATTTCAACAATCTATTTGAATATGAAGTACTTTCTAAAAATCAATAATTTAACAATGATGATTGCAGTCATCTTATTC
Organism: Leptonychotes weddellii; assembly: GCF_054177405.1. Lineage (NCBI taxonomy): Eukaryota > Metazoa > Chordata > Mammalia > Carnivora > Phocidae > Leptonychotes > Leptonychotes weddellii. Next base: position 78 of record NW_027829421.1, on the reverse strand, counting down.
TCTGTTGAAATTTATTTAGAAGACATAAGCAGTTATTTTTTGTGTTCTTAAATAATACATTATATGTTAAAAAAAAAA
>NW_027829420.1:0-271 GCF_054177405.1 Leptonychotes weddellii | reverse complement strand
TCATCATTGCCACGTCAAAGCACCATTCTGCCTGCCTGTGTACCTGTTTTGAGGACTGTTTGGGATGCTACAGGATTCTCATGCTGCTGGACCAGGTGCAGACTTGAAAGGGGGTGTCAATCTGGTCATTTTTTAGACCAGTGGTTCTCTAAGTGTGGTCCTAGACCAGCAGCCCAGGCACTACCTGGGGATTGGTTGGGCCTACTGAGGCAGAAATCCAGAGGGTTGGGGCCCAGCAATCTGTTTTAATGAGCTGACTGACTGCTTTTGT
>NW_027829419.1:0-271 GCF_054177405.1 Leptonychotes weddellii | reverse complement strand
CAGAGCAAACCTGTTCTTATTCCCCGCGATGTACTGATAACTCCCTATCCTCAACTTCCAATTTAAGACCTTGATTACAAGTACACCACATGAAGTCCTACACTGTAGACTTGCTTTATACCAATGGTTCCACTTGCTCTTCTGAGTAAAAATTTTTAATGCTGTTGCCCCCATTAGATTCCTCTCCGCTACAATAGGCTTTCCAAATGTGTCTGTCACGTACCCATTAAAAAATTACTATATGCATACTTTCAATAAGTGCTGGCCCTTA
>NW_027829418.1:0-271 GCF_054177405.1 Leptonychotes weddellii | reverse complement strand
AAAAAGAAGATAACTCCTTCATAGCGTTATTGTGAGGATTGGCAGTGAGTACTAAGCACTTTTCCCTGACACAGAGGGGCCTGGCAATTCCCACCTTAGACCAGTGCAGGGGCCCCCTGCCTGCCTCCAGTCTCCGTGCCCCAGCCCTTGCTGGGCACCGCCCAAGGAGCTTTTACAAATGTAGCCTGGCCAGGCCACTCTCTGCTTAGGAATCTTCATGGATCCCCATTGCACATACAGTTAAACTCCTTAGCGTGGCCTACAGAGCTCT
>NW_027829417.1:0-271 GCF_054177405.1 Leptonychotes weddellii | reverse complement strand
GCTCAGGTCATGGTCCCAGGGTCCTGGGATCGAGCCCCACATCGGGCTCCCTGCTCGGCAGGAAGCCTGCTTCTCCCTCTCCCACTCCCGCTGCTTGTGTTCCCTCTCTCGCTGTATCTCTCTCTGTCAAATAAATAAAAAATCTTTAAAAAAAAAAAAAATTTTACTTTTCCTTTATATTCACGAGTTCTCATTTTTGAGAGAAGTATAAGTCTAGCAGCTGCCAGAGTAGTCAAGGGTCTGTCATTTTCTCATAGAAGTTGTAGAAAAA
>NW_027829416.1:0-271 GCF_054177405.1 Leptonychotes weddellii | reverse complement strand
AACACTTCCCTCTTACTTTTTATCAGATCCCTGAAGTCCTCCCTCTCAGAGTTCCCAAGAAAACGAAAAATCCCTCTCATTTATTAAGGAGCAATTCAGATATCTTATGTATATGTACGTACATCCATGCTTTGATCTCACACTAACACATCCACGCTGTGCCGATGAGTCTTCATTTTTTTTTTTATATTTAAAGACTTTATTTTTTTTTATCAGATTCCAGCTCATGCATGGTTTTTATTTATTTTTTTTTCTTTTTTTTTATTCTTAT
>NW_027829415.1:0-271 GCF_054177405.1 Leptonychotes weddellii | reverse complement strand
TTGTTCATTCTGTTTCTCCTTATTGATATTGCTCATCTTTAAAGACTGGTGTTCAAGACTAGTGAAGTTGTAGGGTTGTTTTTTGTGTGTGTGTTAGTGAACAATTCTGGATTTACTGAAAGAAAAAGTCTGAAAGTACTGATTAAGCGGTTTGATGTCACTATGTTTGAAGGCCAGTTTTCTCAAAAATTTGCCGCGTATCCTTTTCCTGCAGAAAATTATGTAACCAAGTCACAAAGCTGTTGTGTGTGTGTGTGTGTGTGTGTGTGTG
>NW_027829414.1:0-271 GCF_054177405.1 Leptonychotes weddellii | reverse complement strand
ACTAGAGAGCAGGACTACTCCAGACTACCTTCTGTGGAACTTCTTCTTCATAAACTTTCTTGGCCTCCTCCCTTTTCCATTCCCATTTGCTCTCTCCCTTAGTTTTTCTTGGAACATTTCTTTTTTTTTTTTTATTTATTTTTTTTATTCTTATGTTAATCCCCATACATTACATCATTAGTTCTAGATGATTGGAACATTTCTGATTAAATCTTTTACATGGCAATCTTTTTCTCAGAGTGTGTTTCTGGGAAACCCAAATTAAAACGGT
>NW_027829413.1:0-271 GCF_054177405.1 Leptonychotes weddellii | reverse complement strand
AAACAATGAATCATGGAACACTTCATCTAGAACTAATGATGTAATGTATGGGGATTAACATAAGAATAAAAAAAATAAATTATATTGCATTAAAAGATTACATTAATAAATTTCCTAATGCTGAAAAAAAAATAAGGAAGCAATAGAAGGAAAAACTAAAAAAGCAATCTCATTTACAATTACACCAAAAATAATAAAATACCTAGGAATAAGCCAACCAGGGAGGTAAAGACCTGTACTCTGAAAACTATAAAACACTGATGAAAGAAAT
>NW_027829412.1:0-271 GCF_054177405.1 Leptonychotes weddellii | reverse complement strand
GGCGGGGAAGGGGGCCTCCGTCGGCTGCTTCTGGCAAGTAGAGCAGCAGAGCACAAAATCGGAACTTTTAGAAGTCTACTCCGCTGAGGGACGTCGCTCCAGTGGCTAAGCAGGGGGTGGAACCCTTGCGGGACAGTGTGGTCTCAGGACCCTCGGGGTCACAGAAAGACCGGGGGTGCCTGAGTGTGGCAGAGCTCCCAGGGATTAGAGTGGGGAAGCCGGCTGCAGAGACGGAGCCAAGGCACAGGCTCTCAGCTCGGGGTTGCCATAA
>NW_027829411.1:0-271 GCF_054177405.1 Leptonychotes weddellii | reverse complement strand
GCTAGAGTCCTCGAGTACCTCACCGAGAGGCGTGTCCTTCCACAGGCCTGCAGCGTGGAATCTCTGTCCCCATCGTGCAGGTGAGGTAACCGAGCATCAGGGATGTTAACAGTTTGTGTAAGCTCACACTCAGGATGGGAGCAAAGCCATCCTCAGAAACCATGCAACCTCTCTGCTTTTCACACACACGGCTTGGTCAGGGGCAGGAGGTACCGAGGGACGTCTCAGGCATCCAGGTGCCACCTGCTGTGGCCGGACACCTGCAGTGGGT
>NW_027829410.1:0-2420 GCF_054177405.1 Leptonychotes weddellii | reverse complement strand
AGTTAGACTGGCCAAGCAAATTTTAAAAAGTGAGAAAACACTCAGATTTCTAAAATCCCGGAATGAAAGAAGAGGCATTGCCAGCAACCTTAAAGAAATAAAAAGAATTGGGCGCCTGGGTGGCTCAGTCGGTTGAGCGACTGCCTTCGGCTCAGGTCATGATCCTGGAGTCCCTGGATCGAGTCCTGCATCGGGCTCCCTGCTCGGCAGGGAGTCTGCTTCTCCCTCTGACCCTCCTCCCTCTCATGCTCTCTGTCTCTCATTCTCTCTCTCGCAAATAAATAAAATCTTAAAAAAAAATTAAAAAAAAAAAAAAAGAAATAAAAAGAATTACAAAGGAATACTATAAACAACTGTATGTCAACAAATTACAACCAAAAACCTACATGAAACAGACAAATTCCTAAAAATACAGAAACTACTAAGACTGATTCAAGGAAGAACAGGAAATCTAAACAAATCTACAATAAATAAAGATAATAAATTAATTTTTTAAAAAGATTTTGTTTATTCATTTGTCAGGGAAAGAGAGGGAGAGAGAGCACCAGCAGAAGGAGTGGGAGAGGGAGAGGGAGAAGAATTCCCACTGAGCAGGGAGCATTTGGGACTCGATCCCAGAACCTTGGGATCATGATCTGATCCAAAGGCAGACGCTTAACCGACTGAGCCACCCAGGCACCCAAGATGATAAATTAAAAAAAAAAACAAAAAACAAACAAAAAAAAGACTTCTCACAAGGAAAAGCCCAGGACCAAATGACTTCACTGGTGAATTCCACCAAATGTTTAAAGGATTAACACAAATCCTTCATAAATTCTTCCAAAAAACAGACAAGGAAGGAACATTGCCCAACTCAATCTATGAGGCCAGGCCTACTCTGATACCAAAGCCAGACAAGGACATCATAAGAAGAAAAGTGTATGGTAAAATCTCTTATGAGCAGACACAAAATTCCTTAACGAAATACTAGCAAACCAGGTCATTGGAATCGCATAATATTAGCAAACCAAGTGCAATAACATAAAAAGAATTATATATCAGACCAAAGTGGGATTTATCCCATGAATGCAAGGGTGGTTCAGCATATGAAAAACAATTCATGTAGTATACCACAGCAACAGAATAAAGAACAAAAACCACACGACCATTTTAATAGATATAAAAAGACATCTCACAGAATTCAACATCAAGACAAAAACACTCAACAAACTAGAATTAGAAGGGAACTTTCTCAGCCTGGCAAAATGCATCTACAAAAACCCACAGCCAACACCATTCTCAATGGTGAAAGACTGAAAGCTTTCTCCCCCAAACCAGGAACAAGATGAAGATGTCTGCTCTCACCACTGCTATTCGACTTTGTACTGGAGGTTCCTAATTTGCCAAGGCAATTAGGCAAAAGAAAGAAAGGCATCCAAATTGTAAAGGAAGCATTCTATTTGCAGATGACATGATTGTGCATAGAGAAAATCCCAAGGAATCTACACACACACACACAATTAGAACTAACCGAGCTCAGCACAGTTTCAGGCTACAAGACCAACATACAAAAATCAGTTTTATTTCTATACATTAACAATGAACAATCCAAAAATGAAATTCAGAAAACAATTACATTTACAATAGCATCAAAAAGAATAAAATATTTAAGAATAAATTTAACAAAATAAGTGCATAACTCGTACACTGAAAACAACAAAAAACTGTTAAAATAAGCTAAAGAACAGCCAAATAATAAGAATATCCCAAGTTCATGAATCATAAAACTTAACATGAAGATGACAATACTTTCCAAAGTGATCCCCAGATTCAACAAAATCTCTATCAAAATCTCAGCTGCCCTTTTTTGGTAGAAATTAACAAGCTGATCCTAAAATTCATTTGGAAATGCAAGGGACCCAGAATAGCCAAGATAATCTTGAAAAAGAACAAAGTTGGAGGACTTACTTTCAGGGTTCAAAACTTACCCCAAAGCAAGATTAACCAAGACACTGCAGCATTGGCATAAGGATATATATAGGTCAGTGGAAAGGAACGGAGAATCCAGAAATAAACTCTTACATTTATGGCCAACGGATGATCAGCAAAGGTGTCAAGATAATTCAGTGGGGGAAAGAATAATCTTTTCAACACATGGTGCTGGGACAACTGGAATCCACACACAAAAGAATGAAGTTGGATCCCTACCTCACACCATATACAAAAATTAACTCAAAATGGATCAAAGACCTAAATGTAAGAGCTAAAACTATAAAACTCTTAGAAGAAAATGTAGGAGTAAATCATAATCTTGGATCAGGCCAGGTGCTCAGGACACCAGAAGCACATGAAACAAAAGAAAAAACAGATACTGGATGTCATTAAAATTAACAACTTAGTGCTTCAAAGGGCACCATCGAGAAAGTGAAAAGAGAATGGGA
>NW_027829409.1:0-271 GCF_054177405.1 Leptonychotes weddellii | reverse complement strand
TTCTGACTGAGAAATATACTTGTGGGAACAGAGGAGGAATCATATGATAAGAACAAATTGTGTAAGTTCAATGAGTATAGTTTGAAAAATACATATTCTTAGATATGAGTGAAACTATGAATAGGTAAATAATTTTTATTTGTAAAAAAGTTGAGGGTACTGACAAAAGGAAATCCTTGTGAAGGGGTTTATGTAAGGCCTTCATCAAAAACTTGGAAGCAGGGGTGCCTGGGTGGCTCAGTCTGTTGAGTGGCTGCCTTCGGCTCAGGTC
>NW_027829408.1:0-271 GCF_054177405.1 Leptonychotes weddellii | reverse complement strand
GTGAGGGGGGAAATGTCTTGCAAACACAAACTTCTCTCCCATGCCCAGAAGCAGGTAGGCTCTGGTTTATTGTGATGGTTCACATTTTTTATCTCAAAGTTGCTAAGTCAAGAAACTTAATTATCAGGAAAACTTGATCACTTCAAAACAGACTCTTTTAAATTCAACCTTAAGAAACCGTATTAAAAATATATGCTGATTTGTTAATCTAGAACATGGAATGGAGAACTTCTACCCATGATCCAATCCTGCCCCACTGCATGTTTTTGAA
>NW_027829407.1:0-271 GCF_054177405.1 Leptonychotes weddellii | reverse complement strand
CTGTAAGGCTAATTTATTTATTAAATAGTCTTTGGGAGACATAATCTTATAAATCTAATTTTGCTGGTTAAGCACATCTTTTCACCTAATAGGTTGTAGTCTGGGTTGTTACTCAGAAACGTTTTAAACTAGTTCTTCTGTGGTTCTTTGTTTGATGTAGATTGCTGCTTGGTTAATGTATTCTTTTTTTTTTTTTTTTTAAGATTTTATTTTTTTGGGCGCCTGGGTGGCTCAGTTGGTTAGGCGACTGCCTTCGGCTCAGGTCATGATC
>NW_027829406.1:0-271 GCF_054177405.1 Leptonychotes weddellii | reverse complement strand
CTAAGAGGGATTCTCAATCACTGGACACAGCATGTTTAAATTATGACAGTAGATAAATGCACATGTTAACCTTAAAAATAAAAGTCAGTGATTTTACCAGCAAAAATGGATTTATTTGGGAATAACAGAGAGTTGTAATTCAGGGTATGCAAACTATGGCAAAACCACAGGTAAGTCCAACAAAAGAGAGGAATGTTATTTTATGGAGAAGATGGAAGAATTTGGGAGGGGTTGTTTTGAACAAAAATTCATTGGGAAAAAGCATTGAGTC
>NW_027829405.1:0-271 GCF_054177405.1 Leptonychotes weddellii | reverse complement strand
TATAATACTGTATGTTAACTATACTGGAATTAAAATTTAAAAAAAATAACATAACCAAATTGAAAGCAAAACTTTTTTTTTTTCAGTCCACAGCCTAAAAAAAAGGGGGCTAAAAAAAGAAGAAAAAAATAAACATATTAGGATGGGAGTCCTGGGTGGTGCAGTAGGTTAAGCATCTGACTCTTGGTTTCCACCCAGGCAGTGATCTCAGGGTGGTGAGTTCGAAACCTGCATGGAGCCCAGCTTGGGGATCCATGCTCAGTGTGGAGTC
>NW_027829404.1:0-271 GCF_054177405.1 Leptonychotes weddellii | reverse complement strand
ATGGGGCGCCTGGGTGGCTCAGTCATTAAGCATCTGCCTTCGGCTCAGGTCATGATCCCAGGGTCCTGGGACTGAGTCCCGCATCAGGCTCCCTGCTCGGCAGGAAGCCTGCTTCTCCCTCTCCCACTGCTTGTGTTCCTGCTCTAGCTATCTCTCTCTCTGTCAAATAAATAAATAAAATCTTAAAAAAAAAAAAAAAGAATTTCAACAGTATGAGTATATTATCTATCCACTATAAAGTTTTAAAGTTAAAAAAGTCAAACAACATCAA
>NW_027829403.1:0-271 GCF_054177405.1 Leptonychotes weddellii | reverse complement strand
ATGGAATTCCCGGGTTTAAATATGCACCTTTTGAAAAATATTGCCAAATTGTTCACCAAAAAGGTTGTATCAATTTACTTTTGTACTGGTAGTCCATGTGAGTCCACATTTTTACACCAGCTCACTAATATTTTTTATAAGGAATCTTTTTTAAAAAATGGGAAAGCATTGTTATCAAATAATTTTTTAAATTTGCATCTCACTTACTATTATTGAAAGTCAGTATAACCCCTTCCAATTTTTACTGAGTATTTGTTTTTCTTTTTTTTTT
>NW_027829402.1:0-271 GCF_054177405.1 Leptonychotes weddellii | reverse complement strand
CTAAGAGGGATTCTCAATCACTGGACACAGCATGTTTAAATTATGACAGTAGATAAATGCACATGTTAACCTTAAAAATAAAAGTCAGTGATTTTACCAGCAAAAATGGATTTATTTGGGAATAACAGAGAGTTGTAATTCAGGGTATGCAAACTATGGCAAAACCACAGGTAAGTCCAACAAAAGAGAGGAATGTTATATTATGGAGAAGATGGAAGAATTTGGGAGGGGTTGTTTTGAACAAAAATTCATTGGGAAAAAGCATTGAGTC
>NW_027829401.1:0-271 GCF_054177405.1 Leptonychotes weddellii | reverse complement strand
AATGAATCATGGAACACTACATCTAAAACTAATGATGTAATGTATGGGGATTAACATAACAATAAAAAAATAAAAAAAAAATAAGTAAATTAAAAAAAAGAAGTTGGCACTTTAAAAAAAAACAAACTAATGATGTAATGTATGGTGATTAACATAATAAAATAAAATTAAAAAAAGAAAATATCAGCTACTTTCAAAAGGAAAAAAAAAAAAGTCTTGATATACAGAAGACTATGGAGGTCAAGTGAATGTCTGCCATTTCACAAACCCT
>NW_027829400.1:0-271 GCF_054177405.1 Leptonychotes weddellii | reverse complement strand
CCCCTCTCATGCTCTCTCTCTATCTCATTCTCTCTCTCAAATAAATAAATAAAATCTTTAAAAAAAAAAAAAAACAACAACACTGGATCAGTGGTTCTCAAACTTGAATGTACATCCAAATCACCCAGAGGGCTTGTTAAAACAGTTTCCTGGATCCCACCCACCAGAAGTTCTAATTCAGTAGGTCTGGGTAAGGACACTGAATGTTCCTTTCTAACAACTTCCTAGATGATGTGGATGCTGTTGGTCCAGGGACCACACGGAGAAGCCA
>NW_027829399.1:0-2420 GCF_054177405.1 Leptonychotes weddellii | reverse complement strand
CACAAAATTAACACTTAGCACCATTGTGGAGCCCTGGAGACCTTTGCAGTAGGAAAAATCCTAACTATAATTTACATCTGTGTATTGATTGATTTCCTCGTTTGTAAATTGCTGGCATACAAATGCCCGTCAAATAATTGGCGTCCGTAATAACAATGCAAAGTGGGCATGGAAGGTTTTAGCCTTACATGGGAGGTGAGGAACCTCAGGTGGATGGGACGAAAGCCCAGATAGGGTGCATCCTGGTTCTTTGCCTGTGTGCCATGCGTGTCTGCAGAGCACAGGCAGGTGGGCTCTCATCACAGCCAGGATGGTGGGGACCACGGTTTGCTTCCCCTCCAGATCCAGTGATGCTGCTGACAGACGTCTCTTATCTCCCCAACTTCCACTTCCTTGCTCACCTGCAAAGCAGGTGGGGGTGGGGGTGGGGGGACCTAGGAGATATGTGATGAAAACTAGCTTATTGAAAGATTGAAAAAGGATTTTGAAAATATAACATTGCATAAAGGTAACAGTTCAAAACTGGATGCCTCTGAGGATGAGAAGAAGATGTAGATCCCTGAACAAAGAACAAAAACATTCTTTGAATTGACAATTGGACAGAAATATATGAATTTTAAATGAAAATCTGGGTAATAGTTTCTGTTTTTAACCTTGCACTCTCCAGGAAAAAAACAATGTTTGGGGTATGTTTTTCATGTGGGAAATGAGTTCTCTTGAGTTTTTCATACCGAGGGGTCAGCCCTGTGGGGGGAGACACTACCACAGTGTTTTGATGAACCGCTGAGAAACGCTTCTCAAAGTTCACAGTACTCAGCCCAAGAGGCCAAATTTGGTACTTGAAACATTCCACCTTCGTTTACTTTTCTGAAAAATTATCTACTGGAATTACTCAGGGTGTTTGCCAGAAATGACAGGCTATTGGAGACTAGGACTTGGCCTTGATGCTTTCTAAATTAAAATGCATATCAACAGGGGCGCCTGGGTGGCTCAGTCATTAAGCGTCTGCCTTCCGCTCAAGTCATGATCCCAGGGTGCTGGGATTGAGCCCCGCATCAGGCTCCCTGCTCAGTGGGGAGTCTGCTTCTCCCTCTCCTACTCCCCTGCTTGTGTTCCCTCTCTCGCTGTGTCTCTCTCTGTCAAAAAAATAAAATCTTAAAAAAATAAAATGCATATCAACATATAAATAACTAAATCTGGCCAGGGTCTCAGATGTAAGAAAGTATTTTTAAAATGTGGTGCTGCTTGACTTTAATTTATTAAAAAGGTGTGTGTTTGTAAAGAAGCTTAATAACATAGACATATTCACTGAAATTAATAGAATAGGATTGCAATGGAAAAACCAAGTTTAGGGGGAAACAGCTATGCCAAACGTGAGTGAGCCCAATTGGTGAACTGGGTATAAAACCTAATCTTGGCAGAAAAAGCAGAGAGCAAACAGCTCTGAACTCTGTAATTCTCATTTCCAGACACTGAAAAACATCTTGGGCCCTTGGGGATAGAGGGGAGTCTTTTGTTTTTTGTTTTTCTCCTAATACTAAACTGTTGGAGAAATTCCTCCTATGACAAAACTATATGGCACTGCTTCATTAGTTATATATAGAAGACCCTCCTGATTTCCACCCAAAGAATTACTTCTTTAAGTCAGAATAGATAATAAAACATTAATTTAGAGGCAACAGAAAATTGAGATACGCCTTTTTTAAGAAGGAGAGACACTAAGGTAATACTGAATCACGTACGCTGTGTAGCACACAGGTGCGTGCAGGTACACGCACAAATACAATACTCGTGGTTCAAGTGACAGCTAGTACGTACCGAGTACTTCCCCTACCGGGCGCTCTTTTAAGCCCTTTATATATTTTAACTCACTTAGTCCTCACAACAAGCCTATCAACGTAAATATATATATTTTTTTTATTTTTTTATTTATTTTTTTTATTCTTATGTTAATCCCCATACATTACATCATTAGTTTTAGATGAAGTGTTCCATGATTCATTGTTTGTGCATAACACCCAGTGCTCCATGCAGAATGTGCCCTCCTCAATACCCACCACCAGGCTAACCCATCCTCCCACCCCCCTCCCCTCTAGAACCTGTTTGTTTTTCAGAGTCCATCGTCTCTCATGGTTCGTCTACCCCTCCGATTTCCCCCGCTTCATTCTTCCCCTCCCGTGACCTTCTTCTTCTTCTTTTTTTTTTTTTCTTAACATATATTGCATTATTTGTTTCAGAGGTACAGATCTGAGATTCAACAGTCTTACACAATTCACAGCGCTTACCAGAGCACATACCCTCCCCAGTGTCTATCACCCAGTCACCCCATCCCTCCCACCCCACCCCCCACTCCAGCAACCCTGTTTGTTTCCTACAATTAAGAATTCCTCATATCAGTGAGATCATATGATACATGTCTT
>NW_027829398.1:0-271 GCF_054177405.1 Leptonychotes weddellii | reverse complement strand
GCTCAGTATAACACCCTCCAGTTCCATCCATGTCGTTGCAAATCAAGATCTCATTCCTTTTGATGACTGCATAATATTCCATTGTATATATATACCACATCTTCTTTATCCATTCATCTGTTGATGGACATCTTGGCTCTTTCCACAGTTTGGCTATTGTGGACATTGTTGCTATAAACACTGGGGTGCATGTACCCCTTCGGATCCCTACATTTGTATCTTTAGGGTAAATATCCAGTAGTGCAATTGCTAGATCGTATGGTAGCTCTAT
>NW_027829397.1:0-271 GCF_054177405.1 Leptonychotes weddellii | reverse complement strand
TGGGGAGGATGAAGAATTACCCCATCCCCACCCCACTGAGAACCACTGCTTGATCTGTACATCTCATCTCCCAAACTACTTCAATCAAGTTGGTTCCTCTGCCATCTGGTATATATATTCTTCCCAGTATTAATTTTTCACCCAAGTTTATAATCCATTATTCTGAAGCATAGTCTTCCTCCTGAGTTGACAACCTTCAGCTCTGATTCATTTCCCAAATGATACCAACCCCAAAGCATTAAGACAGATTCTCACATCCTCTGGTCATCCT
>NW_027829396.1:0-271 GCF_054177405.1 Leptonychotes weddellii | reverse complement strand
GTCGGCAGCGCCCCATGTGGACAGGGGCCGGTGAGCATCACCACTCGGAGGCCACCTTCACGCCCACACGGGAAAGCTCACAATCAGAACAGCCCACCAGATCTTGAGGACAGATGGGGGTCAGCCAAGGACCACGGGCAGGGGCAGCATCCCGGGCACCAGTGTCTGTAAGAAATCAGGGAAGACTGGCCTGGCACCGCTGGAACTCAGGGACATTCCAGGCTCAGGACGGAGGAGGAAGGAGGTCCCCTCCCGGCCAGTCCCTCCTCCC
>NW_027829395.1:0-271 GCF_054177405.1 Leptonychotes weddellii | reverse complement strand
AAGGGAGAAATCCAAGACATGATAATGTTTCTCAAAGTGCCCCAAATGAAGAGTAGTTAGGGAGTGGCCTAGTTTTTTTTATCTTACTCCAATTTTGTTGCATGGAGATTTTCTATTTTATGGATGCTTGCTAACTATGTGACCAAATTATGATTGAAAGAAGTTAATCATAACTTTTAAATGACATACATATTTGGTTATATTTAAATTATTTTAAATTTAGAGTTTATGGTTTTACTGAGAGCTTATCAATAACATGTATATACATTGG
>NW_027829394.1:0-271 GCF_054177405.1 Leptonychotes weddellii | reverse complement strand
GGAAGGCTCTGGGAGGGGATGTCGTGCGTGTGCAGATCTACAGACGCAGTAACTGGACACGCCGCTTGCCCACGTGTTCGCACGTGTTCTGTTCCACCCCTCTCTGCCGTCACAAAGGGGGTGCGCTCTTCACACTGTTCTACCCACGGCTTTTTAACGTAATACGCCTTGTGCTTTTCTCCATTCCCTAGATCTCTCCGCGTGTCCGTGCGCGCGCCCCCGCACACGCACGCGCGTTCTCGGACCTGTCCGTCCTGATGGACATGTGGCT
>NW_027829393.1:0-271 GCF_054177405.1 Leptonychotes weddellii | reverse complement strand
GCCTCAACCAATCAGTTGATGACCTGACAGGAAAAAAAAGATTGAGTAAGAAGGAACTCCTTCTGCCTGACTGCTGAGACATTAGCCTTCTCCTGCCTTTGGACTGAAACTGAAAAACTGGCTCTTTTTTGGGTCTTGAGCCTATGGCTTTAGGATTGGGATTTATATCATCAGTTCTCCTCTTCTCAAGCCTTTGGATTCAGGGCTAGAACTTACACTGTTGGCTCTCCTGGGTCTCCAGCTTGCAGACTGCAGATTTGGGGACCTCTCA
>NW_027829392.1:0-271 GCF_054177405.1 Leptonychotes weddellii | reverse complement strand
TTCCAGACGACAGATGGCTCCTTCCACTCAGGAAGAACCACACAAACAGTCTCCCCTCGACTCAGCCTTTCGCAACTCCTACATATAGAGGCCCCCAACTGACCAACAGTGACCCATAGGTAGGGACATCTCTACGCCCCTCTTCAGCAGGAAGAAGTTACAGAAGATGAGACCTTCCACCTTCAACAACCTTCAAGATGTAAGGGTCAAAACTGTTCACCAGAAGCTGGCACCGAACACCGGCCCGCCCCCCATGTGATTTGTGTGACAA
>NW_027829391.1:0-271 GCF_054177405.1 Leptonychotes weddellii | reverse complement strand
AACTTGATAATGACAAGGCCTATGGTATCTTGTAGGTCCTCTTTAGCATATGAAAGTTCTTTTGAAACCTCCCTTTTTCCTTACCTCCCCCAACCGCATAGTATATAATCACCCACCCCTCACAACCCCGGGGCAGCAGCTCTTTCTGCCCACAGGTCCTGTTCCTGTGCTTTAATAAAATCACCATTTTGCAGCAACAGCAACAACAAAAAAAAACAAAAAAAAAACCCCACCTAGAACAGTGCTTGGCAACATTAGATGGGCTCCCTAA
>NW_027829390.1:0-271 GCF_054177405.1 Leptonychotes weddellii | reverse complement strand
AGGGCAAATTCTGCATGGAGCACTGGGTGTTATGCACAAACAATGAATCATAGAACACTTCATCTAAAACTAATGATGTAATGTATGGGGATTAACATAAGAATAAAAAAAAATACATGCATTAAAAAAAATACATTCAGAGGTAGGATAGATAGGACTTGGGGATTTATTAAGTTTAGAAGTAGAGAAGAGGGAAGATGCAAGGATGATTTACACATGAAATGTACAGAACTTTCTTCTATCCTGGAAAAGAATATTGCTGTCCTGGAAC
>NW_027829389.1:0-2420 GCF_054177405.1 Leptonychotes weddellii | reverse complement strand
CTCTCAACATGAATGGCCTAAACACTCCCATAAAATGGCACAGGGTTGCAGATTGGATAAAAAGACAGGACCCATCCATATGCTGTCTACAAGAGACTCATTTTGAACCTAAAGATACATCCAGACTGAAAGTGAAGGGATGGAGATCCATCTTCCATGCCAGCAGACCTCAAAAGAAAGCTGGGGTAGCAATTCTTATATCAGACAAATTAGATTTTAAACTACAGTCTGTAATAAGAGGCACAGAAGGACACTATATCATTTTTAAAGGGTCTATCCAACAAGAAGATCTAACAATTGTAAATATCTATGCCCCCAACATGGGAGCAGCCATCTACATAAGCCAACGGTTAACCAAAATAAAGAGTCATATTGATAACAATATGTTAATTGTAGGAGACCTCAATACTCCATTCTCAGCAATAGACAGACCATCTAAGCAGAAAATCAATAAAGAAACAAGAGCTTTAAATGACACACTGGACCAGATGGACCTCACAGATATCTATAGAACATTCCACCCTAAAACAACAGAATACTCATTCTTCTCAAGGGCACATGGAACTTTCTCCAGAATACACCACATACTGGGTCACAAATCAGGTCTCAACCAAAACCAAAAGATTGAGATTATTCCCTGCATATTCTCAGACCATAATGCTTTAAAACTGGAATTCAATCACAAGAAAATTTTGGCAGAAATCCAAACACCTGGAAGCTAAAGACTGCTCTGCTCAGGAATGTTTGGGTCAATCAGGAAATCAAAGAAGAACTTAAACAATTCATGGAAACCAATGAGAATGAAAACACATTGGTCCAAAACCTATGGGATACTGCAAAGGCGGTCCTAAGGGGGAAATACATAGCCATCCAAGCCTCACTCAAAAAAATAGAGAAATCCTGAATTCACCAACTAACTCTACACCTTAAAGAACGAGAGAGAAAGCAACAAATGATGCTTAAGCCATGCATTAGAAGAGAAATAATTAAGATTAGAGCAGAGATCAATGAATTAGAAACCAGAAACACAGTAGATCAGATCAATGAAACTAGAAGCTGGTTCTTTGAAAGATCATTAATAAGATCGATAAACCACTCACTGGCCAGACTTATCCAAAAGAAAAGAGAAAGGACCCAAATTAATAAAATTATGAATGAAAGGGGAGAGATCACGACTAACACCAAGGAAATAGAAACAATTATTAGAAATTATTATCAACAACTATATGCCAATAAGCTGAAGAACCTGGATGAAATGGATGCCTTCCTGGAAACCTATAAACACCCAAGACTGAAACAGGAAGAAATTGACAACCTGAATATCAGGCCAATAACCAGTAATGAGATTGAAGCAGTGATCAAAAACCTCCCAAAAAACAAGAGTCCAGGGCCTGATGGATTCCCTGGGAAATTCTACCAAACATTCAAAAAAGAAATAATACCTATTCTCCTGAAGCTGTTTCAAAAAATAGGAACAGAAGGAAAGCTTCCAGACTCATTCTATGAGGCCAGAATTACCTTAATCCCCAAACCAGGCAAAGACCCCATCAAAAAGGAGAATTTCAGACCAATAGCCCTGATGAATATGGATTCCAAAATCCTCAACAAAATCCTAGCTAATAGGATCCAACAATACATTAAAAGGATCATCTACCACGATCAAGTGGGATTTGTCCCCAGGATGCAAGGGTGGTTCAACATTTGCAAATCAATCAATGTGATAGAACACATTAATAGGAGAGAGAAGAACCATATGGTCCTCTCAATTGATGCAGAAAAAGCATTTGACAAAATACAGCATCCTTTCCTGATTAAAACTCTTCAGAGTATAGGAATAGAGGGAATATTCCTCAAGTTCATAAAATCCATCTATGAAAAACCCACAGCGAATATCATCCTCAACGGGAAAGGCTGAGAGCCTTTCCCTTAAGATCAGGCATACATCAAGGATGCTCACTCTCGCCACTGTTGTTCAACATAGTACTTGAAATCCTAGCAACAGCAATCAGACAACAAAAAGAAATAAAAGGTATTCAAATTGGCGAAGAAGAAGTCAAACTCTCTCTCTTTGCAGATAACATGATACTTTATGTGGAAAACCCAAAAGACTCCACCCCCAAATTACTAGAACTCATACAGCAATTCAATAATGTGGCAGGATACAAAATCAATGCACAGAAATCAGTTGCTTTCTTATACACTAACAATGCAACTGTAGAAAGAGAAATTAGAGAAACGATTCCATTTACAATAGCACCAAAAACCATAAGATACCTCGGAATAAACCTAACCAAAGAGGTAAAGGATCTATACTCTAGGAACTACAGAACACTCATGAAAGAAATTGAAGAAGACACAAAAAGATGGGAAAACATTCCATGCTTATGGATCGGAAGAATAAACATTGTTAAAATGTCTAT
>NW_027829388.1:0-271 GCF_054177405.1 Leptonychotes weddellii | reverse complement strand
TTATTCTATTCTATTCTTTGTGTCTCCTCCTGGGTCAATAAAACATTCTTAATGGTTTCATAATTAAGTGCCAATATCTGGTAGGATGAGAATTATCTTTCCTCCTACCTCTGTTCTTCAAGATTGCTTTGGCTATTTTTGGACCATTGTTCTGTTTTAAAAATTTTTGAACATGCTTGTCAAGTTCTATGAAAAACCTCGTTGGAATTTTGATTTATTTGTTCAACAACAATTATGTAGCACTTACTCTATGCCAGGCACTGTTCTAAAT
>NW_027829387.1:0-271 GCF_054177405.1 Leptonychotes weddellii | reverse complement strand
GTTGGTTAAGCATCTGACTCTTGATTTTGGCTCAGGTCATGATCTCAGGGTCCTGGGATCCAGGATCCTGGGGCTCCCTGCTCATCAGGAGCTTGCTTCTCCCTCTGCCCCTCCCCCCTGCTCATGTGTACACATGTGCTCTCTCTCTCTCTCTCAAATAGATAAATAAAATCTTAAAAAAAGAAGAAGAAGAAGAAACCGGGGCTCCATTCCGACCTAAACCTTTTGTCTGATCTGCTATAAGAGTCTTTTTTTTTTTTTTTTAAAGATT
>NW_027829386.1:0-271 GCF_054177405.1 Leptonychotes weddellii | reverse complement strand
GTTAAAGGTTTTTTGATTAAGGTTTGATCAGTAGTAGGCTGTTGTTTTAAACTTTCTTCTACTTTGGTCGTCTCTTCTTGATTAACCTCTTTATTCAAGTCTGCTGTTAAATCCGATTGTTCGGGCTGTGGCTGAGACTCTGGCTGTGGTTTTAGTGCTTGTGCTTTTGTTTGATTATGAGCCACAGTAAGCCCATCCTCTTTATCAACGGCAAGAGGCTGAGGCTGGTCAGCAGTATCATCTTCATTAGGAGGTTGATTTTGCTCAGAAA
>NW_027829385.1:0-271 GCF_054177405.1 Leptonychotes weddellii | reverse complement strand
CTCCCACTCCCCCTGCTTGTATTCCCTCTCTCGCTGTGTCTCTCTCTGTCAAATAAATAAATAAAATCTTTAAAAAAAAAAAAATACCAACATTAATAGGAGTTTGGAAGAAGTGGTTCAACCCTCATGGAGGACTTTGAGGGGTTCCAGACTTGAGTGAAGGAAGTAACTGCAGATGTGGTGGAAATAGCAAGAGAACTAGAAGTGGAGCCTGAAGATGGGACTGAATTGCAGCAATCTCACGATAAAACTTTGACAGATAAGGATTTGC
>NW_027829384.1:0-271 GCF_054177405.1 Leptonychotes weddellii | reverse complement strand
GAGCCAATAATTTGAAACATAGCCTGCGGCGTCCTCTCCTAAACTAGAGCAAAACCCTGGCTTCCTAGAGGGAAGACTCTCAGTCCCATGGTGGATGAGGCGCCAGAGTATGGAGAAGAAACGTGTTTGTGGCACTGGGAAGCTGGTGTCGAGGTGCCGTCCTTGGCAGAGAGTTCTCTGGTGCTTTTAAACGAGAGGCTTTGGGGGAATGGGCGGGGCGGGGAGGAGAGCAACACAACAGGGTACTTTGTTTTAACCCATGGGAGTGAAC
>NW_027829383.1:0-271 GCF_054177405.1 Leptonychotes weddellii | reverse complement strand
TTTAAGACCTTGCCTGGGATTGTAAATAGGCATTCCGAGATTTAGATCATTTCAGCTCAAGAAATATGTAATGTCTGCTCTCTGCTGAAGAATTTAGAGGTAAA
Organism: Leptonychotes weddellii; assembly: GCF_054177405.1. NCBI lineage: Eukaryota > Metazoa > Chordata > Mammalia > Carnivora > Phocidae > Leptonychotes > Leptonychotes weddellii. Next base: position 167 of record NW_027829383.1, on the reverse strand, counting down.
TGCCTGCACTAGGTTATTAACTTCAGGAATGGCTGAGGAATTATGACAATTACAGAAATTTCTGGAACCTCAGGCTCTGTCATTTAAGCAGAATTGGAGAAGTGGGAAGAGATTAGGCACTGACAGGTGACGGGTGAGAATTTTCTTTACTCCAAATCCTGTATTTT
>NW_027829382.1:0-271 GCF_054177405.1 Leptonychotes weddellii | reverse complement strand
GAAGTTATGTGACTGACAGGTCCCGCGTTCACCGTTCGGCAGTGTCAGTTCCTCCTCTACGGGAGACAAAGAGGCGCTCTGGCTCTCACGCCCGGCCTCCGTCCCCCATTAAGAGCCTCTAGTCCTTGGGATCTCTCTGGAAGGCCTCGATACGATGCGTCCCCTGTAGACATCGTTTTCCCGTCTTTGCAGCTGAAGGACAGGTTGACCGCCAGGACCTTCTCCTCGTGTCACCACTGGTGGGATCTTTAGCATCTGGGCTGCCACCACA
>NW_027829380.1:0-271 GCF_054177405.1 Leptonychotes weddellii | reverse complement strand
TTAATTTTGCTTTTGTTTCCTTTGACAAAGGAGATATATCTGGAAAGTTGTTTCTATGATTGATGTCAAAGAAATTACTGCCTATGTTTTCTTCTAAGAATTTTATGGTTTCAGATCTCACATTCATGTTTTTAGTCTATTTTGAATTTATTTTTGTGAATAGCATAACGGGATTTTTTTTTTATTTAATTTTTTTTTTATTCTTATGTTTTTCCCCATACATTACATCATTAGTTCTAGATGAAGTGTTCCATGATTCATTGTTCATGCA
>NW_027829379.1:0-271 GCF_054177405.1 Leptonychotes weddellii | reverse complement strand
CAGAGCAAACCTGTTCTTATTCCCCGCGATGTACTGATAACTCCCTATCCTCAACTTCCAATTTAAGACCTTGATTACAAGTACACCACATGAAGTCCTACACTATAGACTTGCTTTATACCAATGGTTCCACTTGCTCTTCTGAGTAAAAATTTTTAATGCTGTTGCCCCCATTAGATTCCTCTCCGCTACAATAGGCTTTCCAAATGTGTCTGTCACGTACCCATTAAAAAATTACTATATGCATACTTTCAATAAGTGCTGGCCCTTA
>NW_027829378.1:0-2421 GCF_054177405.1 Leptonychotes weddellii | reverse complement strand
GTTCCACGGGGTGATATGAAGAGGCAGTACCAGCTACATCATTTACAGGGCCCATAGCACAATCAAACTCAGGGTCCCTTCCCAGACAAGGCTGCCACGTACCAGAGTGTAGATTGTGCACTGAACAATGGGAATGGTGTTCCCCAAAGCTGTGCACTGTGCATCCTTCCAGGGAGGCTGGATGAGACAGACTTGCTTCTATAAACCACTGGTAGATCCCCAGAATGGACAGCAATGGACTATACACTCCTTCTCGGGGCTTGTGCCCTCAGCTCGGCCATATGGGCCATCTCTCTTGTCCTCAGGTTACTTACTCCGCCATTCTGCTGGAAATGGAAGTCACCAACTCCGGCTGACTGCTCTGAGTAGTGGAGTAGCCAGGCAGTGTGGCTTCCTGTCCTGCTTTGCCATGACCAGTCTTGTGACCTCCACTGTGTCACTTAACTTCTCTGGGGCTCCATTTCTTCTTCTGGATGAACAGACAAATGTTACAATCATGATTTTGAGCCGACACCAAATAACATAGACTGTGTGAGTCCATTTGTAGACAGCTCAAAACCAGACAAGACTCAACTTTATTATTTAGGGATGCATACATGGTGACCAACTAAAACGAAGAAGGACATGATCTTCATAAAAGCAAAGCAGTGAGTGCCTGGAGGACGTGGGAGGGGATGTGAGTGGGAAAGGCCACTCGGGGATCCTGGCATCATCATATTATTCATTCTGTCTTGAGCTGGGCTGTCTGTTACACAGCTGTTTGCTTTACAATTACTACAATTACAATGATTCGTGACATTTACATTTATATCTTTTTCTGCTATGTCTGCTATGTCTGCTTTCTGTATGTGTGCTATGATGACAAAGAAATGGGCGATGTACTTAAAGAGCCTCATAAATGGTAATGTACACATATTAGTGAATAACCTCTTCCTGCCTATCCCTTTTCTCTAAGTTCATAATCGAGAATGTCCAAGCTAGAAGGGACCATTCTAGTCTGGCCTCCCGCGCCTCATTTTACAGAGGAGCAAGCTGAGGTCGAGAAGGCAAGGACATTATCTCCTCGTCCTTCTCTCCTCCTGCCCTTGAAGGGTTTCCAGCCCTGAGACGCGTCCATGCTCGGCTGGAACTGGAAGCTCCCTCCTTGCCTTCAGCTGCGGGTGTGTTATGTGGGAATCCAGCCACCACCTCAGAATTCAACGCTAACAGAGCGTTTCCTATCCTTGGGAACCTGTTTCCAACGGCCTCCCTCTCAGGCTGAAAAAACTATGTGCAATTTCCTCCCGCCCATGACTCCCCCTAGATGCGCTCAGCCTCGGGAGTAGTAGAGGACTTTATTAGTTTTTTAAAAACCCATCCACACCTTCCCGAGCCTACGTAAATCCTTCTGAGCATCCTTCTACAAGCACTCCAAAGGAATAAAAACCGTGCTGGGGAGAGCACCGAGCCCACGGCAGGTGCATCTAAGATTCCAGCTCAGACATTATGAGCTTGCAAGAGGCTCCCAGGCCTCCTCATCACCTCGACAGATGTGGTCTTTATTTCCCTTTGAATAAGTTGCCTCCAGCTTGGAGCAGCTGGGAACTTTACAAGCTGTCCTGCTCCCAAGGCCGGTTGTTCCAGAAATTAGCAGTGACTAAGATATGCTCCCTTTGTTCTAGGCAGTGGGGGCCAGCTTGTCCTGCATTTTTCGTTTTCAGCATTGCTCAGAGAGCTGTGGACAGAGCCCTCCAGAGGCCCCCACGCCTGGGTTGGGGGTTGTTCCTTCCTGACATTTTCTTGTGTCCTCCTTGCCTTGCTCAGACTGATGAGGGAGGTACTGTTGACTTTCCATGACATTTGTTCATCTTTGCTTCTCCCCCATTTCGCTCTCACTCATCTTCCAGAACACGAAAGAAACAGAGTGGGTGGACTGCAGGCCATTTTCACTGCTTTGTCAAAGACTGGAAGTTTTTCCAGAGACTGGGGAGATCCTCCAAATCCCTATCCTCTAAGAGCTAGAGGGAAAGGCCACTCAAGTCTGGGGCCTTGTCACCTGTCCACCGCTGGGCCACAGCAAGAGGGTCACCACCCCAGTGAAATGCACTCTATCTAATGGAGGTCTATGCGAGAGGAGCTCTGCTCTGTGCCTTACAGGCTTGTTAAGTGTGTGCAAGTCATTTCACCTCTCCGTGCCTCAGTTTGTGCATGTGTAGAGTAGTGTGACAATGCATAGTAGGCATGTTCCACGGGGTGATATGAAGAGGCAGTACCAGCTACATCATTTACAGGGCCCATAGCACAATCAAACTCAGGGTCCCTTCCCAGACAAGGCTGCCACGTACCAGAGTGTAGATTGTGCACTGAACAATGGGAATGGTGTTCCCCAAAGCTGTGCACTGTGCATCCTTCCAGGGAGGCTGGATGAGACAGACTTGCTTC
>NW_027829377.1:0-271 GCF_054177405.1 Leptonychotes weddellii | reverse complement strand
TTCTTAAGAAAAGGGTGGGCTTGGGCGCCTGGGTGGCTCAGTTGGTTAAGCGACTGCCTTCGGCTCAGGTCATGATCCTGGAGTCCCTGGATCGAGTCCCGCATCGGGCTCCCTGCTCGGCAGGGAGTCTGCTTCTCCCTCTGACCCTCCTCCCTCTCATGCTCTCTGTCTCTCATTCTCTCTCTCTCAAATAAATAAAATCTTTAAAAAAAAAAAAAAAAGGGTGGGCTTGAATATATAATTTGCTAAAAATGGATGAGCAATATTGGGG
>NW_027829376.1:0-271 GCF_054177405.1 Leptonychotes weddellii | reverse complement strand
CCCCTTATTTACATTTTCTACCCTGCCTTTTCTGGGGATATAATATTGTTATAAGTTGATATAAAATGATACAAAATTATTAATAAGTTTAATAATTGCTATGTGTTTTTTTTTTACTGTCCTACCTTATTTTATTATAGTGATTCAGAATACAATAATTAAGTCTCTAGGTAGAACAAGGGTCCAGTATTATGAACGCATTTAAGACTCAAACAGACATGACTCAGGATAAAAAGATACACTTTTTCCAAGTCCATCTATTCCCTCAATA
>NW_027829375.1:0-271 GCF_054177405.1 Leptonychotes weddellii | reverse complement strand
ATGTACCAGCTTTTGGCAATGTCTCATTTAGGATGAGAGTCTTGGTTATATAACTAGAAAGGTCAGGAGAAGGGCAAGTCCTTCAGAGGGTAACAGACACTGAAATTACAGTTTTCATGGACACTTCATCAAGCTGTTTATTGCAAATCCTAAACTTATAAACTTCTCATGATAACTGGAAGATAAATGGTCCCAGAGGAGTAACAGAAACTTCTGGACTATGCAGGTTGTCACTCACTTCTCAAAATAAGGAAGATCTTTTATTGGAAAT
>NW_027829374.1:0-271 GCF_054177405.1 Leptonychotes weddellii | reverse complement strand
TTCTGACTGAGAAATATATTTGTGGGAACAGAGGAGGAATCATATGATAAGAACAAATTGTGTAAGTTCAAGGAGTATAGTTTGAAAAATACATATTCTTAGATATGAGTGAAACTATGAATAGGTAAATAATTTTTATTTGTAAAAAAGTTGAGGGTACTGACAAAAGGAAATCCTTGTGAAGGGGTTTATGTAAGGCCTTCATCAAAAACTTGGAAGCAGGGGTGCCTGGGTGGCTCAGTCTGTTGAGTGGCTGCCTTCGGCTCAGGTC
>NW_027829373.1:0-271 GCF_054177405.1 Leptonychotes weddellii | reverse complement strand
CGGCCGGCCCGCTAGAGCCAAAGTCGGCCGGTGGGCTGCGGCCGGGTGATGCGGCTGGCGTCGCGGTGGCCGGGGCCACTGTCGGACCCCCGGGGCTTTTCGCGACTGTAGCGGCTCTCAGGCGGCCTTCCCTTTTCGGTGGCGGGGTCTCTTTGGGTCCTGCAGCTAACGGGAACAGGGTAGGACAGAAGGACCCTCCTTCCATCCCTCACTCCGCCGCTGCAGCCATGTGGACAGCGGGGGCCGGTGCGACGGCCGAGGTCCAGGAACC
>NW_027829372.1:0-271 GCF_054177405.1 Leptonychotes weddellii | reverse complement strand
CCCTAGAACAATATAGCTCTGGTCACATTACATTAGCATGATGGAAGTATTTGTGGCAAATTATTTATGTAAAGTTTACATTCCATAAACATTGTTTAGGTTCAAAGCAGTTTTTATCACCAGTTAAAGATGTTGTTTAAATGGAATATTATGCAGCCATCAAAAGGAATGAGATCTTGCCATTTGCAACGACGTGGATGGAACTGGAGGGTATTATGTTGAGTGAAATAAGTCAAACAGAGAAAGACATGTATCATATGATCTCACTGAT
>NW_027829371.1:0-271 GCF_054177405.1 Leptonychotes weddellii | reverse complement strand
TTAAGTTTTCAAGTAGGCTAAAATCTCTAAAGAGGATATCATATTTCAGAGGATAAGCAAATAATCAGAGCGTTATAGAATAAAACTGATTTAACAGAGGTTTTTTAAATGCACACATGATCTTCAAAAGTAGGTTACTTACAGCTCTGGGATTTAACAAAACTATCTACCCTTCTTTTCTAATTAATTTTCATAGCTCCTTCCACCACATTTCTCTTTCCCTTTTATCTCTAGTCATGATGTCTCCTGTTGAGGGAGAACAAAAGCAGGG
>NW_027829370.1:0-271 GCF_054177405.1 Leptonychotes weddellii | reverse complement strand
CTCCCCTCTCATGCTGTTTCTCTCTCTCTCTCTCTCAAATAAATAAATAAATAAAATCTTTAAAAAAAAAAAAAACATCCTCCCGGAAGCCACCATCAGAGGCCGCTTCTCCCAGGCTGTCTGTTCCTGTGCCGGGGGCCCCCACGCCAAACTGCTCTCGGCGTGGCCGTCCCTCACCAGCTCGCTCCAGCCTGAAGCCTGGTGCTGGTCCACACACTCGCTCCGAAGCCATCGCTTGTACCCATCTCCAGGCCACTTGTCACGGAGATCT
>NW_027829369.1:0-271 GCF_054177405.1 Leptonychotes weddellii | reverse complement strand
CCTCGAGACCCCACACCGGGACTGAACAAACCCCACGTGCTGGCCCTCTGCTTCGCAGAGCGAGAACCCAGCCCCACAGCCCAGACCGACGGCTCCTGGTGACAGAAGTCGAGGCCCGGCTTCGTATTTTTAAAGTGCAGGCACCACGTGGGCCTCTGCCTTCGGAGGTAGAGGGGTCAGAGTGTGGTTTCCACTCCACTGCTGACATGCACCCCTGCACACCCACTTCTGGCCACAAAACCATAAACCACACCCACATCCCCCCAGCGTG
>NW_027829368.1:0-271 GCF_054177405.1 Leptonychotes weddellii | reverse complement strand
GGGTGTTGTGCACGAACAATGAATCATGGAACACTTCATCTAGAACTAATGATGTAATGTATGGGGATTAACATAAGAATAAAAAAAAAATGACTTGTGTTTGAGTTTACTGATTCTTCTGTTTGATCAAGTCTGTGTTTGAAACCGTCTAGTGAATTTTCCAGTTTAGTTGGATTCTTCAACTCCAGATTTTCTGTTTGGTTCTTTTTTATGGTTTCTGTCTCTTTGTTGATATTCCCATTTTTTTTGTTTTGTTTGTTTTTTAAATTTA
>NW_027829367.1:0-2421 GCF_054177405.1 Leptonychotes weddellii | reverse complement strand
CTTTTCTGATGAGAGAGTTGTTGCTCTTCTTTTCTTCGATCTCCTGTTGAGTTTGTAGGTGTTCGGAATGGTTTGATCCCTATCCAGCTGAATTCCTGAGAGGAGACGAAATCCAGGTCTCCTATTCCTCCGCCATCTTGCTCTGCCTGTTCATATTTTCTTTTGTCCACAATTCTTACTTGTCCATCACAAGTGTCCTTATTTATTACAGCATTAATTGCTTTAAGTGACAGTCATGTTTCTGAACATTACAACCCCATATGAAAATTGCACACTTGCTTTCTCAGGCTGGGCTCTTCTCATAATTGGGGTTTCCAGAATGGCCTTGAGAAGATTTCTTGAGCTAAGGAGTCATTATTTTATTCTCTTTAATAATAATTTACTTACAAGGGCTTTGGTATCAGGTAAAGCTGAATTTTTGTGAAGAGACAGGAGTCTCTTTGTTATAGGTTTTATTTATTTTATTTATATTTAAATTTAATTAGCTAACATAGTACATCATTAGTTTCAGATATAGTGGTCAATAACTTACCAGTTTCGTATAACACCAAATGCCTATCACATCACCCAATTACCGTATCCCCCTTTTATAGGATTTAATATTGCTGACTAGACAGGGAAATTATTGAGACTGTCCTGGCTCATGTGAGAATCTAGTATGAAAGTATTTGATCAAGGCTCTATTGAGAAAAGGACTCTCTGATTTTGGCTATCTCACCAGGGAACTTTGAAGATGTTATTCATACTATGACTCCATTCTTCAAGCAGAGGATTAGAGGGGAAACAAGCTTTTTTTCACCTCAGTTGATAGAACGTTTGTTAGCTTTTTATTTGCTTTAATTTTTAAAAATGAAAATAAAGGGCTTTGCTTAGTGTCACTCCTTCCCACAATGGAATTAATGTTGACATTTAGTTACTTCATCATTTGCTTTATTTTTTTCATTTATTCATTCATTTGTAGAAATGTTTCCAGTTCCTTAACTTTCATGCTTTTTTGTTGTTGGATATTGGGGATTTACTTTTTTTTTCTAGTTTTATTTAAATTCCAGTTAGTTAACATACAATGTAATATTATTTTCAGGTGTAGAATTTAGTGACTCAGCACATACATACAACACCCTGTGTTCATCACGAGTGCATTCCTTTCATGCTTTTCTGAATGGAGAAGTGGTGCCAGGACAAGAGATGGAGCTCAAGGCCTCTTCCCTTTTGGCTCTCTACAGAGGCACTTTTATAATACTAAAATGCATCTCTTTTCCCACTTTGAGGTGGATTTCAAGAAAGTTTCCAGCTCTATGCCTAAAGTGACATGCCTTGACAATTTTGTGAAGTTCCAGGCTAAAATATCCCCATAAATTGGACCCAAAAAATAAGTCAGAAGAACTGCTAGATTATTCTCTTTTTATCTCTTTCTGAGATCTTCTTTCACTCATCACAGATACAGAGATAAATAAGTGATCTCTGCCATGAAGGAACTTTTGCTCTAATGGGGGAGATACATGTGTAAATACAATGGATGATTTAAGTGCTATGATGGAAATAGGTGTAACTATAGTGGGACACAAAGTAAGGAGTGGAGAGTATTATCTAGGTAGTGGATAAAAAGGACAAGAAAGGATTTCCAAGTAACATGCTTTTCCTCTCTTTACGGAATACTGTCTTCTTATTATCTGTATGGCAAATTTCTACTACTGTTCTTAGAATCAACTGAGTTTTTCTCTCTCCTAGTAAAATTTTCCTGACTCCTCCCTGCTCCCTTTTCTATGTTCCCAGCTGCCCTTTATATACGTCCATTAAAGTAATTATCATATTCTATTGTAAGTTTATATTTACTCCTCTCCCTATCAACCTAAACTGTAAGTTCATGCAGAGTAAGAATCATGTTATCAAACCATGTATCACTAAATTCTGAACACTTATACTAGAAGTCAATAAATTTGTATTCAATAGTTCAAACACTTAAATACAAACATTGCTTCAGTTAAAGCCCTTATGCTAAATTTGGCAGATTAAAGATAGCTACAAATTATTTGATATTCCTCTCTTTAAATCTGAGCTGGTTTATGATTGTTTTGACTAACAAAATATGATGGCTTAACCATTAAGAGAGCTTCCACAATAGAGTCTTAGAACCCTGAACTGTCATGTAAGAATTCCAACTATATGGGTGGCAAGATCAGTAGGAGAGCTCTTGAAACAACATGAAAAGGGTAAGGGGCCCAGCTGTGCCCAGCCTTCCAGCCAATCCTGTGTATAAGTGAAACCATCTTCTATTTTCCAGATCACTTTACCTGCTAACTGAATATTAAAGTGATCCTAGTCAACAACACATGAAGCAGAATTGTCAAGCAAAACACTGTCTGTATTCCTGACTCCCAAAATTGTGAGATAAAGTAAAATGGTTGTATATATATATATATA
>NW_027829366.1:0-271 GCF_054177405.1 Leptonychotes weddellii | reverse complement strand
TTGAGGAGGGCACATTCTGCATGGAGCACTGGTGTTATGCACAAACAATGAATCATGGAACACTTCATCTAGAACTAATGATGTAATGTATGGGGATTAACATAAGAATAAAAAAAAAAAAAGCTCACTCTGGCAGCTTGGAATGATGTGAGAAATGGGGAGAGGATGTGCTAGCAAAGGGGCCAAATAAGACTGTCCTGAAATGCATGTAAGATATAAGTGGGGTCAGAAATAAGATAAAGGCAGTATGGATGGCACTGTGGGCAATGAG
>NW_027829365.1:0-271 GCF_054177405.1 Leptonychotes weddellii | reverse complement strand
AGGGAGAAATCCAAGACATGATAATGTTTCTCAAAGTGCCCCAAATGAAGAGTAGTTAGGGAGTGGCCTAGTTTTTTTTTATCTTACTCCAATTTTGTTGCATGGAGATTTTCTATTTTATGGATGCTTGCTAACTATGTGACCAAATTATGATTGAAAGAAGTTAATCATAACTTTTAAATGACATACATATTTGGTTATATTTAAATTATTTTAAATTTAGAGTTTATGGTTTTACTGAGAGCTTATCAATAACATGTATATACATTGG
>NW_027829364.1:0-271 GCF_054177405.1 Leptonychotes weddellii | reverse complement strand
TCGGGTTTTTTGTTTTTTTGTTTTGTTTTGTTTTGTTGTTGTTTTTTTTTTATGGCTGCATAATATTCCAGTGTGTGTGTGTGTGTGTGTGTGTGTGTGTATATACCACATCTTCTTTATCCATTCATCCGTTGATGGACATCTAGGCTCTTTCCATAGTTTGGCTATTGTGGATGTTGCTGCTATAAACACTGGGGTGTGCATGTACCCCTTCGGATCACTACGTTTGTATCTTTGGGATAAATACCCAGTAGCCCTTTGCAGAATTCTT
>NW_027829363.1:0-271 GCF_054177405.1 Leptonychotes weddellii | reverse complement strand
TTTACCATTGCTATTTAATTTAGTTTTCTCAAAAACCCTTGGAGATAGACTTTATGACTCCCACCCCCATTTTAAAGATGAAGAGACAGACTCAGAGAGGGTAGTTACTTATTCAAGGCCACACACATAATCTGTTGCAGAGTTGGGACTTGAACCGAAGTCTAATAGATTCCAAAGTTTGGACTTTACTTGACTTGGAGTTGGAGAGAAATGACTGAATGTTCTAGGCTAGGCCAGGCAGGGTTCAGGATTCCGCGGGAGAGGGCTGGGA
>NW_027829362.1:0-271 GCF_054177405.1 Leptonychotes weddellii | reverse complement strand
GGCAGGGGATGCTGTGGTGGGGCTAAGGCTCCCGCCTGAGACAAAAGCACAATCAGAGCAGCATTATAAAGGGAAAATGTGGGAGCTTTAACTCTGTCTTTCTGACTCAGAGGCCCAGCCACATTTCCCATCCCAGACTTCAGCAAATGTTTCCAGGAGAAATCCATCCTGGGGTTAATTAAAGGCTCAGCTCTGGACTTATCTATTAAGGCAGCTCCCTGCAACTGCCAAAGCTCAGCTGCATTCTCTTCCCCAGCAGAGCCCACCTGCC
>NW_027829361.1:0-271 GCF_054177405.1 Leptonychotes weddellii | reverse complement strand
GGCCCAGCGCCCCGTCGACCCTCTCCCAAGAGCGGGCATCTCCCGCCCCGTGGGTGTTCCCCAGCCGCCCTCTCGATCGAGCCCCCTGCGCTGCCGCTGTGAGCGGCGTCCTTCCCCTGGTGTTCGGCTGCTCGGTGCCGCTTCTGTGTGCCTGTGGGTCGGGACTTCTGTTTCCGCTCTTCTGAGGGCGCGCGCTCGGTCACGGGTTTTCCACGTGAGCAGTCGTGTCTTCTACAAAAGTGCTGCTTCGTGCTCGCCACTGACTCTCGGG
>NW_027829360.1:0-271 GCF_054177405.1 Leptonychotes weddellii | reverse complement strand
GTTCCCTCTCTCGCTGTCTCTTTCTCTGTCAAATAAATAAATAAAATCTTTAAAAAAAAAAAAAAAACAGTATTGTCTTTTCACTAAGGTGAAACCTCAAGCTTCCTGTATGTTGCAGCACATGTCAGAATTTCTTTTCTCTTTAAGACTGAATAATATTCTATCGGATGTATAGGCCATTGTTTATCCATCCATCTGTCGATGGACATTTGGCTTGCTTCCACATTTTGGCTACTATGAATGATACTGCTTTGAATGTAGGTACACAAAT
>NW_027829359.1:0-271 GCF_054177405.1 Leptonychotes weddellii | reverse complement strand
CCTCTCCCGCTCCCCCCTCTTGTGCTCTCTCTCTCTCTCTCACTCTCTCTCTAAAATAAAAAAATAAATAAATAAATAAAATGTAAACACATCAAAGAAGATTTATGACAATTCAAAGGAATGCCTGATTAGAAAGGAGAGTAAGGACAAAATGGAGACGGGCTAAATGTTACGATAACAGGCAAAATCTGAGTAAATAGTGCTAGCACAGATTTAAGTTGCATAATAGCTTACAAGGAAAATAAATAAGGCCTGCCTGGCAATGATGAGT
>NW_027829358.1:0-271 GCF_054177405.1 Leptonychotes weddellii | reverse complement strand
GGAAGGATGAATTCCCAAGGAAGACAAGATCACTCATGGAGAGTGTTGAGAGGTTGTCAGGGAAGAAAACTGTGAACATTAAAATGTCATGAAGTCTACCTTCCTTAATTGAATACCCAATTTCAGAGGAAATCAGGGGAAAGTAATTGTAGTGAAAATTCCATAGACAAGGACCTAGAAGATTTTGGCACTCTTGACAACCTATCCTTATTCCAAATGACAAGATAATTTAGACATCTGCTCTTAACCAAGGTGAATAACCACACCTGAC
>NW_027829357.1:0-271 GCF_054177405.1 Leptonychotes weddellii | reverse complement strand
TCTAGTGGGAGAGAGAATGAATATAACTCTATTTAGGTTAAAAATTTAGAGCCAAATTCTCACTGGCCTGGCAAGAAGAGAGGAATGCACTTAAGCCCGTCTCAGTGGACTCCCCACTGCCCTTCCTCTGCCTGCTCAGAGCCTCTCTGTCTGCTTCCGAGGCCCAGACTCCGCCAGAGAAGAGAATAGGGAAGAGAACGCCAGGGGCCTCCCCGGCCACTCAGGAGAGGGCAGGACACTTTTTAACGACGCTCTGGGCAAATTTGCTAAA
>NW_027829356.1:0-2421 GCF_054177405.1 Leptonychotes weddellii | reverse complement strand
TCCCTCTGACCCTCCTCCCTCTCATGCTCTCTGTCTCTCATTCTCTCTGTCTCAAATAAATAAATAAAATCTTTAAAAAAAAAAAAAAAAAAGACCGTAGCCCTGGTGACATCGGTCCTCACCCCCTTTCTCAGTCCCTTTATCCTTACCCTCCGCAATGAGACAGTCAAGGCAGTGCTACGGGGGCAGATGCAGAGGCTTAAAGGCCTCCACAAGGCACTATGATGAGCCTGAGGAACCTGGCCAACTTCAGTCAAGCAGGTCTACGCAGAGAGGAGGCAGAGTACCAGGCTGGGTAGGAAGATCACTGCTGAATTTCTTTAGGTTGTTTCCTCTGTGCTTCTGCATGATAACTACAGTGAGTCCTCAGTGCTCAGTGTCTGGCCCTCTCAGGCCACCGTGGAGGTGCTTCCCATACCTACTGGCAGCTACAAGAACTCTGAAAGTAGCCCAGAACCTGGGGAGCCAGAAGTAAGACTTTCAGTACAAGGAAGTATGTGGGCTTTCCATTCAAGGACAGCAGCCAGGAAGTGTTTTCTGATCAAGAGATACTATCCAGCCCAGGTATGTGTGTGTGTGTGTGCACATGTGTGTGCATGTGTGTGTGTGTGTATAAAATTCCTGAAAGCTTTGGGATGAAACATCAGCTCCAATGCCCTTCCCTCCCAACTACAATCTGAAATTTTAAAAGCCTTCCAGTTGGGGCGCCTGGGTGGCTCAGTTGGCTAAGCACTGACTCTTGGTTTCGGCTCAGGTCATGATCTCATGGGTCCTGAGATTGAGCCCTGTCCCGGGCTCCGTGTTGCAGGGAGTCTGCTTCAAGATTCTCTCGTCTGTCCCTACCCCACCTTTCTTTCTAAAATAAATAAATAAATAAATAAATAAATAAAGCCCTCCTGTTACTTTGACCTCAGACCCATGGTTTTTTCTTAGCTTTCACCTCCCCTGGATTTTCTTTTTCTTTTTTTTTTTGTTAAGATTTTACTTATTTATTTGAGAGAAAGAGTGAGAGAGAGAGAGAGAGAGAGAGCCCGATGTAGGGCTCAATCTCAGGACCCTGGGATCATGACCTGAGCTAAAGGCAGATGCTTAACTGATTGAGCCACCCAGGCGCCCCAATCCTGGATTTTCTAAGACACCCCCAATGGAAAATATTCTCCTAAGGAGTGCCTGGGTGGCTCAGTCAGTTAAACATCTGACTCATTATCTCAGCTCAGGTCAGGAGTGTGATTTCAAGCCCCATGTTAAGCTCCAAGCTGGGTATAGAGCCTACTTAAAAAATATATATATTCTGCCAAATTGTTTCTGCAAATACACTTTAATTTAGCAAACTACATTTCCCAGTAAACTACAATGACTTCACGCATCAAGGGAGTACTCCTAGACCCACTTACTTTAAGACAACAAAAACTACTAATTTACCATAAGTGTCAAGATTTTTACAAGTCTACTATGTGGAAATACACAAGGCAGGAAATTGTGGGCTCATTTGGTGGATACAGATTGTCTAGCTTTGGAGACATGGCTCACTTAACGGTCCGTTGGTTCTCATTATGTACTTCCAGTATTACTGCAGGCTAACCCCTTCTCAAGAGAGGTGCCCCTTCCTCTGACTTTCTGAAGAGTTCGTTTCTTTCTTGCTGAGGTGCCCCTTACCCAAATCAGAGGATGTCTTTAGGTTCCTAGTTTCAGCTTCTGGTTGCAAGTCTTGTGTCTCCTCCAAGGACACATCACAGCAATGACTCTGATGTTTGCTGTTGCTGTTGCTCCAACTGATTTATTTTCTCCAATTATCCTCTGCTCATCACCTCAAAGAGTAAATATTTGTAGAGTAAATGGAAGGAGGATGGAGAAAGTAAAAATAATTTTACTGATAATTTACCTTTACGTATACATGTACATATACCAACGGACCACTAAGTAAGCCACATCTCCAAAGCTAGACACTTACATATACGTGTATATTATATATATTATTCACACTTTATAAACCACTTTATACATGTTTTCCAATTGGTTTTACCCTCATAATAATCCAATTAAATAAAGATTCACTGATCACTCACCATGAGCAATGCACTCTGCTTAGCACTGGCCATTAAAGATCAAAGAAATGTGGATTCTAACCTCAAAGATTTCTCCATCTGTGAGACAGAGGACAAGCTATAATGAATTCTAGCATATTTTGATAAGGGGTTCTTCTACTTTTAACAAGTGCCATGGGAGGGCGCCTGGGTGGCTCAGTTGGTTAAGCGACTGCCTTCGGCTCAGGTCATGATCCTGGAGTCCTGGGATCGAGTCCCGCATCGGGCTCCCTGCTCGGCAGGGAGTCTGCTTCTCCCTCTGACCCTCCTCCCTCTCATGCTCTCTGTCTCTCATTCTCTCTGTCTCAAATAAATAAATAAAATCTTTAAAAAAAAA
>NW_027829355.1:0-271 GCF_054177405.1 Leptonychotes weddellii | reverse complement strand
AATAAAAAATAAAAATCAGTGAACTAATAGTGTTTCGATGATATTAGAGAAAATAATGCTATCTTGGACTATGTTGATTAGTGCACAGCATTCCAAAAACTGTGCTTTTAATTGTTCAGGTCAGATCTGAAATAATGTTTCTACCTGTGGACAGAACAAATTAAAATGTAAGTTAATAGGGGCGCCTGGGTGGCTCAGTCGGTTAAGCGACTGCCTTCGGCTCAGGTCATGATCCTGGAGAGCCTGGATCGAGTCCCGCATCGGGCTCCCT
>NW_027829354.1:0-271 GCF_054177405.1 Leptonychotes weddellii | reverse complement strand
TGTGACTATAGTTAACAATACTATACTGTATACTTGGAATTTCCTAAGAGAGTAGATCTTAAGTCTTGTCACAACAACAAAAAAAGAAAGGAAAGGAAGAGGAAGAACTATGTGAGGTGATAGATATGTTAATTAGTTTGACCGTGGTGATTATTTCACACTGTACAAATAGGTATATCAAAACATTGAGGTCAGGGGCAGAGCAAGATGGCGGAGGAGTAGGAGACCTGGATTTCATCTCCTCTCAGGAATTCAGCTGGATAGGGATCAA
>NW_027829353.1:0-271 GCF_054177405.1 Leptonychotes weddellii | reverse complement strand
TGTCAGGGTAATACTAGCTTCATAAAATGAATTGGACAGTGCTTCTCTATATTCTGAAGAGATGTATAGAATTGGTGTTAATTGTTCTTTAAATATTTTGTAGTTTTCTCCAGTGAAATCATCTGGGCCTGGAGATTTGTTTTTGGTATGTTTTAATATTATGAATTCATTTTTCTTAATAAAGTTATAGGACTGTTCTATCAGTTTCATTTTGAATGAAATGTAGTAGTTTGTGCTTCTCAGGGAATTGGTCCATTTCATTTAAGTGGTC
>NW_027829352.1:0-271 GCF_054177405.1 Leptonychotes weddellii | reverse complement strand
TCACCAAGAAAAAAATCATATCCTACATTTAAAAAAAAACTAGTCCAAAATGCACTGACCGCATTCCATAATATATGAACTATCGAAATGTTAAAAATGTAGCAGAAGTCCCCTGATTTCGTGGGTCATCTGAATGATCCACAGATATTGATTCATGCACAAAATGTGCTTTTCTCCATGACAGATCCAAAATAAACTATGGTGGGAAGTAATTTCTGGTTTAACGATTTGGGGTTTTGAGTTTTGTTGAAATGTAAATAAATAGCATAAA
>NW_027829351.1:0-271 GCF_054177405.1 Leptonychotes weddellii | reverse complement strand
GAGACTGAGGAGGCTAAGGGAGAGGTCCCTGCTTTCCTAGGCCTGCCTACAATCCCGGCACAGCTCTGTCCCCCCCCAGATCGGAGGCCTGCTGCTGGCCTCAACAACCACTGATCTAGTACTTTTATTAGGACGGCCAGGAACCGTGCAAGCTGTGCACACATTTGCCAGGGTGCTAACCACACAGTGGATATTGTACATTCATTATAACACCTCCTGGCAGATGGCAGTAAAAGTCTTCTAACAAAACCAGTATATTATGACAGTTTTC
>NW_027829350.1:0-271 GCF_054177405.1 Leptonychotes weddellii | reverse complement strand
ATCTATGACCACCGAAATTTCTCTTGTTTTCTTGAGAAGTAAGGTATGGCTCAAAACAAAACAAAACAAAAATAGAGAAACCAAATCAACCAACCAAACAAATTTAAAAAACAAAAGTTTGTCATAATATATTCAGTATCCATGGGTGTAATGTATTGGGAGATATTTCTTCCTCCAGGGCATCTATACATTGCAATACTAGAAACAAAACTCCAGACAAGTATTTCTAGGACTTTTGATACAAAGGATAGTGGAAAAAAGAGCAGTTGCT
>NW_027829349.1:0-271 GCF_054177405.1 Leptonychotes weddellii | reverse complement strand
CTTTGGGATTTGCCCACCCAGAGAGGGCTGAGGGTCTGCAATACCAGTGCCTGGGCGGGCATGCTCAGTTCTGGGAGTGTGGCGGGAAGCGGCAGGAAGTGGGATTCTGCCTGCAGGTTAAGCATCTTCCGGTTGGCTTTTTTCCAATTCCAGAGTAAAACTTAGGTTTTGATCTTCATTTTCCATTAAAAAAAAAAAAGTTACATAAGGAGGTTAAAAGGGGGAAAAAGCAGGGCGCCTGGGTGGCTCAGTTGGTTGGGCGACTGCCTTC
>NW_027829348.1:0-271 GCF_054177405.1 Leptonychotes weddellii | reverse complement strand
CTGCGATTAAGAATTCCTCATATCAGTGAGATCATATGATACATGTCTTTCTCTGTTTGACTTATTTCACTCAACATAATACCCTCCAGTTCCATCCACGTCGTTGCAAATACTGCCATGCTTCTTAAAGCAGATGAACGACTGCATCCAAGTCAAAAGAAGAAGCATGAAGAAAGCCACTTGGAAGATAAGGTTTGTTGGTCTCTCTGTCACTAATTATTTCAGTGGAAAAGCACTCCGGCCATTCATTGGTTCAATGAGAAGACATTTA
>NW_027829347.1:0-271 GCF_054177405.1 Leptonychotes weddellii | reverse complement strand
CGAGGGCTGCGCGCAGTGTGTCTTCCCACCTGGCCCGGCTCACCTGAGTCTGGTTCAACAGCAGCCACCGCGGATGTGTGCGCGGCCCGCCGGAGGCACGCCGTTAGCCCCCAGCAGCCTGTAAGGTCTGCGGCCGGGTGGTTTGGAGCACGGCCTGTGAGCACTCCCCATCTTGCTAGGTTTTGTTGTTTTTCAGGAGTCTTTTATCACAGTTACCCGAAAATTGGCTGGCATCTGCCCTAAGAATTTGTAACCTTAAGCAGAAATTAAA
>NW_027829346.1:0-271 GCF_054177405.1 Leptonychotes weddellii | reverse complement strand
CACAAACAATGAATCATGGAACACTTCATCTAGAACTAATGATGTAATGTATGGGGATTAACATAAGAATTAAAAAAAAAAAAAGAATATAAGATAACCATAAAAAGAATGAAACATCGATAAAATCCAGCAAAGTGGTATTAGCCAAAAAATAAAACTAAGCTCCCCTTCTGGTTAGAAGGTAGAAGGATAATGAAAGATTGTCACTCCTACTAAAGTAATAGATAATTACAGGATAAACAACAACAAAAAAACAATTTCTTCAAAGAAA
>NW_027829345.1:0-2422 GCF_054177405.1 Leptonychotes weddellii | reverse complement strand
ATTTTTACTCAACACTGCACTAAAAGACCTGGCCAGTGGAAAAAGGTAAAAATAAGTAAATAAATAAAAGCAATATAGATCTGTTTGCAGATGGTAAGTGTGTATGTAGAAAATCCTAAGTAATCTACAAAACATCTCTTGCAACTCATAAGTAAATTTAGAAAGATTGCAGGGTACATGGACAATGTAATAAATCCTGCCATTTGCCACAGTACCTTGAGGGCATTATGCTAAGTGAAATAAGTCAAACACGATAGAATAAATACCCCATGATTCCACTTCTGTTAGGAATCTAGAATAGTCAAACTCATAGAAGCAGAGAGTAGAACAGTGGTTGCCAGAGGGTGGGGGAGGGGGGGAAATGAGGGATTATTTTTCAATGGAAATAAAGTTTTTGTTATGTAAGATAGATAAGTCCTAGAGATCTGCTGTAAAACATTGTCCTTATAATTAATAATATGGTATTGTACACTTTAAAATATATTAAGAAGATAATGTCATTTTAAGTGTTCTTACAGGGAAGGAAGGAAGGAAGGAGGAAGGAAGGAAGGAAGGAAGGAAGGAAGGAAGGAAGGAAGGAAGGGAGGGAGGAAGGAAGGAAGGGAGGGAGGAAGGAAGGAAGGGAGGGAGGAAGGAAGGAAGGAAGGAAAGAGAAAGAAAGAAGAAAGAAAGAAAAAGAAAGAAAGAAAGAAAAAAAAAAAGAAAGAAAGAAAAGAATAAACAACACATGACAAGACAAGACAAAAGAACAGAAGGAAACTTTTGGAGGTGATAGATATGCTTAGTATCTTACTTGTGGTAATGGCATCACAGGTTTATGCATATGTTTAAACTCATCAAGATATATACATTAAACGTGTACAATTTTTTGTATATCAATTATACTCAGTAAAACTAAAAAAAGTCTAAGTGTATTCAGTTGCATACTCTTTGGAGCAGTGTCTTTTTTTTTTTTTCTCCATGGTTATTATTTAACAATGGGAATTTTAGAAAAGGAAAAGAGGGCATGTTAATCTCACTATATCATATTTCTATGCATGTTTCACATAGTTTAGCTTTTATTATAAATTATATTATCTGAAATTTTACTTAGCAAATTAATCATGGTATTTTCCTCATTATGAAATAACTGAATAAGCACTGAAAAGGAATTTATAAAGAACTCTTAAAATTAATAGTAAGAAAGCAAATGGTGCAGTTTAAAAATTGGCCAAAAATCTGAACAGATATTTCACAAAAGAAAATATGCAATGTCAAATAAGTAAATGTAGAGATGCACAATATCATTGGTCATCAGGAAAACAGAAATTACAACTACAGTGAGTTATCACTACACAAATACTCCAATGGCTTAAAATAAAAGGACTAACAATATCAAGTGTTAGAGAGAATGTGGAGTAAAAACAGCTCTCATACATTGCTGGTGAAAATATATAATGGAACAACTGTTTTGGAAAACGAATTGTTTATAATCTTGCATTTAATCCTAGTTGGAAATGAAAAGGAATGAATTATTGAAACTCATAAGGATGTAGGTAAATTTCAAAAGCATTATACTGAGCAAAAGGATTCAGACGTAAAAGAGCATATATTATATGATTCCATGCATATGACATCTAGAACAGGCAAACCAATCTATAGTGGCAGATATTAGATCAGCAGTTGAACTGGGTTGAGGAATGGAGAAGATTGCAAAGAACACAAAGGAACATTCTGGAGAGATAGAAATATTCTATTTCTATGTTGTGATTGTTACATTGATATGTACATTTAGCAAAGCACAAACTGTACTCTTAATATGATGCACTTACTTCTATGTAAATTATACCTCAATAAAGTTGAACTTTAAAAAAATAATACCATAAAAAGATACCACAAACAACAATTAGAATGGCTAATTTTGAGAGGATCAACCATAGGTAAATAGATCATAAGTCCCTTCTGTTGGAGAGGATGTTTAGCACCTGAAAATTCTATATATATTTCTGTTGGAAGTGGAAAATGGCACATTCACTTTAGAAAACAAACACTTTTTAATAGAGTTAAAAATACACGTGAAGTATGATGCAGTAACACCATTATCAGGACTTTACTTAAGAGAAATAAAAATGTATCCATCAAAAGGCCTGCAAAAAAATGTTTATAACATCTTCATCCTTAATATTCTCAAGCTGGAAATGATTCAAACATCCATCAATAGCTGAAGAGATAAACAAGTTGCATATATTTCATATATTCATACAATGGGATATTACTTAATTATAGAAAAGAACAAAGTACTGATATGTGCAACTGATCCATGTATGAAACTAAAAGCACTATGCTGAGCAAAAGAAACCAGACACAAAATTGCTCAAAATGAAAAATTTCATATGATTCCACCCTAATTCTAGAACAGAAAAACTAATATTTAATAATAAAA
>NW_027829344.1:0-271 GCF_054177405.1 Leptonychotes weddellii | reverse complement strand
TTTAATAAATCATATTTCAGCAACAGCATACTTAAATAATAGTAGATTTTATTAAGTAAATTTATTAGTTGAACAAAATATTTTTTGAAATCCTATTGAAAAGATAAATAGGATTGGTTTATTAAAGTTTGCCTTTATTAAAATAACCATCAAAGCGCAGGACATCATTATGCCAGCTTTCATCAGCATTAATATTTGCAAACATTGGAGCAGCTGCCGGTCTTTTAACCACTACCCTACCTCCAGCAGTAACATTATCCATGGCCAATCT
>NW_027829343.1:0-271 GCF_054177405.1 Leptonychotes weddellii | reverse complement strand
AATTGGAGAGGGAGATGAACCATGAGACTATGGACTCTGAAAAACAAACTGAGGGTTCTAGAGGGGAGGGCAGTGGGATGGGTTAGCCTGGTGATGGGTATTAAAGAGGGCACGTTCTGCATGGAGCACTGGGTGTTATGCACAGACAATGAATCATGGAACACTTCATCTAAAACTAATGATGTAATGTATGGTGATTATCATAACAATAAAAAAAATTTTAAAAAAATCAATTGTAGAAAAAGAGCTTCAACTAAAAAAAAAAAAAAAA
>NW_027829342.1:0-271 GCF_054177405.1 Leptonychotes weddellii | reverse complement strand
AATTACAGATGCTTCAGATTTGACCCTGAGATCATGAAGCCTGTAAATGAAAGGACGTGAGAGTACTTCATATCTTCATATGAACCATCACAAACTCTTTCTTGAGATCGCACATCTGATTCTTTAAATACGGCTTAACCCACTTCTGATCTGGGTGATGCTGGCAGCTTTGGAAACAATGCCTGAATGGCATTTCCAGTGATTTTGTGTGAGGACATTTCTGTGAACAGAAGATGTGTAGGTTAGAGAGAAAGCTAAGAGAGATTTGGGC
>NW_027829341.1:0-271 GCF_054177405.1 Leptonychotes weddellii | reverse complement strand
ACTTCCAGACGACAGATGGCCCCTTCCACTCAGGAAGAGCCACACAAAGTCTCCCCTCGACTCAGCCTTTCACAACTCCTACATATAGAGGCCCCCAACTGACCAACAGTGACCCATAGGTAGGGACATCTCTACGCCCCTCTTCAGCAGGAAGAAGTTACAGAAGATGAGACCTTCCAC
The DNA here is from genome assembly GCF_054177405.1 of Leptonychotes weddellii. NCBI lineage: Eukaryota > Metazoa > Chordata > Mammalia > Carnivora > Phocidae > Leptonychotes > Leptonychotes weddellii. The sequence goes on along the minus strand of NW_027829341.1, from coordinate 91 downwards.
CTTCAACAACCTTCAAGATGTAAGGGTCAAAACTGTTCACCAGAAGCTGGCACCGAACACCGGCCCGCCCCCCATGTGATTTGTGTGACAA
>NW_027829340.1:0-271 GCF_054177405.1 Leptonychotes weddellii | reverse complement strand
AAACATAATTTATACTTTCTGTAAAGTTATTTTTAACAAGGTTCTTCCCATGATGAGGCTCCAGAGGCTCCAGGCAGTGGAGAATTTAAGAGTGCCAAAATTCCAAACCTGGATCTAGCCTTTTTTTTTTTTTTGGCAGGCTACCTCCTCCTAGCCTTTTAGCTGTATCACCCTTCACTTTACCTCGCCCTCAGCATGGGGAATCTCAGTCACGTTTTGTGGTTCATGTCTATTTTATCATGGTATTTAATTTATTTTGTTTTTCCCTTTT
>NW_027829339.1:0-271 GCF_054177405.1 Leptonychotes weddellii | reverse complement strand
GGGGGCGGCTTGATTTTCGAGTGTCCCAACCCCTGCAGCCCAGCAGCGGCTCCCTCCCGCCAGGGCCTCTGTGGAGGTCAAGGGCGGGCCCAGGAGACCTGGCCCAGGTCCTGCCCGCATCCCGGTGGGCACGACTGACGCGGCCGGCCCCATGTGTGTCACGAAGCCAGCGACAGCAGCCCTGCACACCTTGCCCTAGCCGGCACAATGCCAATCCAACAAAGCAAAAGGGCAGTGCCAGGAGCAGTGTTAGAGATGCCATCTGGCTTAA
>NW_027829338.1:0-271 GCF_054177405.1 Leptonychotes weddellii | reverse complement strand
AAAAAGAAGATAACTCCTTCATAGCGTTATTGTGAGGATTGGCAGTGAGTACTAAGCACTTTTCCCTGACAGAGAGGGGCCTGGCAATTCCCACCTTAGACCAGTGCAGGGGCCCCCTGCCTGCCTCCAGTCTCCGTGCCCCAGCCCTTGCTGGGCACCGCCCAAGGAGCTTTTACAAATGTAGCCTGGCCAGGCCACTCTCTGCTTAGGAATCTTCATGGATCCCCATTGCACATACAGTTAAACTCCTTAGCGTGGCCTACAGAGCTCT
>NW_027829337.1:0-271 GCF_054177405.1 Leptonychotes weddellii | reverse complement strand
TTGTGTTCCTGCTCTCGCTATCTCTCTCTCTGTCAAATAAATAAATAAAAATCTTTAAAAAAAAAAAAAAAAAAGAAGAGAGGAATGCACTTAAGCCCGTCTCAGTGGACTCCCCACTGCCCTTCCTCTGCCTGCTCAGAGCCTCTCTGTCTGCTTCCGAGGCCCAGACTCCGCCAGAGAAGAGAATAGGGAAGAGAACGCCAGGGGCCTCCCCGGCCACTCAGGAGAGGGCAGGACACTTTTTAACGACGCTCTGGGCAAATTTGCTAAA
>NW_027829336.1:0-271 GCF_054177405.1 Leptonychotes weddellii | reverse complement strand
TCTGCTTCTCCCTCTGCCCCTCCTGCCTCTCATGCTCTATCTCATTCTCTCTCTCAAATAAATAAAATCTTTAAAAAAAAAAAAAAAGAAACCAGGGACTCAAAGAGGGAACAGAAATTAGAAAACTGCAAAATGGTAACATAGGAGGGCCAAAATCATTCAGTTGGCAGTTGATGTCTTCCATTTTTTTTTTTTTTTTAATCCCAAAACCTAAGCAGAGAAGAAGGATAGAAGGATGCTTTTCTTAGTTTGCTAGGGCTGCCATAACAAA
>NW_027829335.1:0-271 GCF_054177405.1 Leptonychotes weddellii | reverse complement strand
AACTTGATAATGACAAGGCCTATGGTATCTTGTAGGTCCTCTTTAGCATATGAAAGTTCTTTTGAAACCTCTCTTTTTCCTTACCTCCCCCAACCGCATAGTATATAATCACCCACCCCTCACAACCCCGGGGCAGCAGCTCTTTCTGCCCACAGGTCCTGTTCCTGTGCTTTAATAAAATCACCATTTTGCAGCAACAGCAACAACAAAAAAAAACAAAAAAAAAACCCCACCTAGAACAGTGCTTGGCAACATTAGATGGGCTCCCTAA
>NW_027829334.1:0-2422 GCF_054177405.1 Leptonychotes weddellii | reverse complement strand
GGCTCCCTGCTCGGCGGGAGGCCTGCTTCTCCCTCTCCCACTCCCCCTGCTTGTGTTCCCTCTCTCGCTGTGTCTCTCTCTGTCAAATAAATAAATTAAAAAAAAAAAAAAGAGACATCGGCAGAACCCTGGCCTTCCATCCCCTTGTGCCGCAGGTTGGATGTTCCTCACCGGTGACTGACGGGATTTGGGGTAAAAACACCCCAGCTCCTTCACTCCCTGGCTGGAATAAGTCTCCATGGGCTCCTGGGGTTACCGCAATGGGACTGAACCCCCTTTCTCAAATGGTGGCTGGCTGGACAATGCCGAGTACATCAGTCACATCCCCCCTCCCTGTCCCACCTCCCTCTCCCTTGCTGGCATATCTGAGATCACCTCCCAAATGGACTGTTTGCACCCAAATCCTTCTCTTAGTGTCTGCTTGAGGGCAACCCAAACTAAGAGAGTTGTGTTGGTACAATTCCTATCAGAAGCCAATTCCTGGAACAACATGGAATGACTTCATCAAGCATAGGGGTGAGTCAGTTCCACTGGGCTCCACTGAGCATCTCAACAGTGTGGGAAGAAGGAGAGAAGAGCAGGAACTGAATGGGAGTCTATGAGTGAACACCCAGAGAACGAGGCTGCTGGGCCTGCAGGCTGAGGTTTTAAGGCGCTGCCTCAAGGGGGTCAGGGGGGAGAGCAAGCTTTGCATGCAGGGGAGCTGGTTAACTGACCTACATTTTCCTTAACATACTCCCTCCAGGCCCCCCGGGAAAGCCGCAGAGGAAGGTATCTCATTACCACTTACAAAGAAAACCCTGAGACACAGAGGTTAAAGGACCTCACAGTGTCCCCAGGAGAATCAATGAAACAATATATGGCGAGACAGAGCCCTTGGCTCACAGTAGGTTCTCACTTAATATCACTGCCTGTTTCTTCCCCATGTGCTGGGGTAGTCCTTCCGAACAATGGGCGGGTCCCACTTCTCAGGGTCTTTGCGTCTGTTTTGTGTGACAGAGAAAAGAGAGGCCTGGGACCCTCGTATCTGATAATAGTGAAGTAGGCAATTCAGAGCAATCTTTGCACTAAACATGGTATAGGAAGTTGGACAAAATACATATGAAAAGAGAAAACAGAGACGAAGTCAGCACAGGGCACAAGATTATAGGAAAGCAATCAGTTCAAGTCTTTATTCTGGACGCCTTAGTAAGTTTTGCAGACAGTGATGTCAACCTGACAATTCAGCAACTTTCGGAAGCTTTGATGTTGGAAAGAATGGGCAAGACCAGAAGATTTGACCTACCCAAGTAAACAGTCATCAGAGAGGCCGACAGGGTACGGGAAGTGGAGATCAGTGGTTGCCAAGGGTTAGGGGGTAGGGGATGAGCAGGAGGGCCACGGAGGATTGCTAGGGAGTGAAACTTCTCTGTATGACACTATAATGGTGGGTATATGTCCTTGGAGATTTGTTCAAACCCATAGACGGTACGATATCAAGAGTGAACCCGAATGTAAAAATTGCGGAGTTTTGGCGATTATGCTGTGTCTATGCAGGTTCATTGATGATAACCAAGCTCCCGCTCTGCTGGGGGATGCTGATAGTGGGGGAGGCTCTGCAGATGTGGGGGGCAGGAGGGATATGGGAATTCTCTGTACCTTCCACTCAATTTTGCTCTGAATCTAACACTGCCCTAAAAACTAAAGTCTATTAAAAAAAAAAGTAGGCAAGTCTAGGTTTTGGAAACCTAGTGTTATGGAAAACAAAATGGACTCAGCAGAATGGAAGATTGTATCAAGAAGACAATATTAAAGGTAAATTGCATATACTGGTGAAAGATGTTAACAATATCTGACAGACCCTTCATCCATTGTGGAGGGAAGATAATCACAAATCAGGAAGGGTTAGGGCGGTGGACATCCTCCCCATCTTCCCCGCCCTTCCCTCCCACCCCATGACAGTCAGCCTGTCATCAAGGGCAACCCTCCCCCGGCTAAGGGGTGGGCTCTGAGTCACTCACATCTGACTCTGGGCCTGGACAGACAGTTGGAACCCAGGCTCCCACCTCACCTGCTCATCACCTTCTCTGATTTTGTGAGCTGCTACAGAACCTTCCTTTTTTTTTGCATATGTTTTCCAGAGTTAATTTCTGTTTTTTGCACCAAACTCCAACAGATAAAAAACCCATTTTGGAAACAGGGGTTTCCAAATCTTCTGGTCTTGCCCATTCTTTCCAACATCAAAGCTTCCGAAAGTTGCTGAATTGTCAGGTTGACATCACTGTCTGGGATGTGACATCACTACTGGGAAATGCATCTTACTAATGTTGCAGGTGCGGTTGCTGCTGGGAAGGAGGGTCAGGGCCTGGCAGTTAGGGGAGCCCCCGGCCTGGGGGTTAAAATCCCACCCCCAGGGGTGCCTGGGTGGCTCAGTTGGTTAAGC
>NW_027829333.1:0-271 GCF_054177405.1 Leptonychotes weddellii | reverse complement strand
GGAAAGTAAAAAATTGGGAGGAAAGAACGTTTAATAAATTTCAAAACACTTGACAGGGCATTAATGAATGCCATCTCCATTGTTTTATCATCATTATGGTTATTTACGTTGTTTGTTATAGATGCTCTTCCCTGTGATGCCCCTATGTGCCATTTACCATGCTAGGTCATTTCTTTAAATTATTCAGTCCTCAAGGGGCGCCTGGGTGGCTCAGTCGGTTAAGCGTCTGCCTTCGGCTCAGGTCATGATCCCAGGGTCCTGGGATCGAGCC
>NW_027829332.1:0-271 GCF_054177405.1 Leptonychotes weddellii | reverse complement strand
TGGAATTCGCATCTCTAATCACCTTGATTTGATTTCCCTTTGGCCCGACATCACATAAGAATTGATATCCACAGCGGGGGAAATCGGAGGGGTGGACGAACCATGAGAGAAGATGGACTCTGAAAAACAAACTGAGGGTTCTAGAGGGGAGGGGGGTGGGAGGATGGGTTGGCCTGGTGGTGGGTATTGAGGAGGGCACATTCTGCATGGAGCACTGGGTGTTGTGCACGAACAATGAATCATGGAACACTTCATCTAGAACTAATGATGT
>NW_027829331.1:0-271 GCF_054177405.1 Leptonychotes weddellii | reverse complement strand
ATAATCCAGTTTCATGGCTTGGTTCTGTAGATCTGTATCTTCAAGGATAACCCAGCTGAGCCTGGAGAGATGGTGATTCTCCCTTTTAAGTTATGATGCATTCTGTGAGCCTGAGTTTTAAAGGGATTGGTGTAAGGCCAAGTCCCACATGCTAAGTGTCCCTATCCTGGTTCCCAGCCCCACTCTGGACATGCAGGAATAGATGCTCAACAGATTTTTGGTGAATTTGATGTGTAACAAAGGTCTGATAAATGAAAAATCCACGCATCTG
>NW_027829329.1:0-271 GCF_054177405.1 Leptonychotes weddellii | reverse complement strand
CTGCATGGAGCACTGGGTGTTATGCACAAACAATGAATCATGGAACACTTCATCTAAAACTAATGATGTAACGTATGGGGATTAACATAAGAATAAAAAAAAAAAAAGAGACCTTTCTGAAACATTGCAGGGACAGCCTATCAATTCATAGGTAGTTCATGTTTCATTTAATTTATCCCTGACTGTGAAGTCAAATGTGGAGTTGAGTCCAGGGTTAAGTGGCATTTAGTTCTTATTGTTAAATATCTGGAAATAACAAGAAAGCCTTGTT
>NW_027829328.1:0-271 GCF_054177405.1 Leptonychotes weddellii | reverse complement strand
TCAGCCCGGAGGAGCAAATGTTGTGCCGGTGGGAGCCAGGTGGAGAAGTCACCTGGAAACCTTAGGCTTCCGTCCTTGTGACACATGGTGGGAATTCACACGATGGATTTTTAAAAAATTTTTATTTTGATTCCAGTGTGGTTAACATACAGGGTTACATTAGTTTCAGGTGTACAATAGAGTGATTCAACAATTCTATTCATCACCTGGTGCTCATCATGACAAGTGCCCGCCTTGATCCCCATCACCTGTTTCCCTCATCGCCCCCCCC
>NW_027829327.1:0-271 GCF_054177405.1 Leptonychotes weddellii | reverse complement strand
TTAATTTATTTGACAGAGAGACACAGCGAGAGAGGGAACACAAGCAGGGGGAGTGGGAAAGGGAGAAGCAGGCTTCCCACCAAGCAGGGAGCCCGATGCGGGGCTCGATCCCAGGACTCTGGGGCCATGACCTGAGCCGAAGGCAGATGCTTAACAACTGAGCCACCCAGGTGCCCCTGTAGAGTGAAACTTTTGATTGCTAAGGAGCTACTGCCCCACAGCCCTGCCTCACAGCCCTGCTAGGTATTCCCACTCTTCAGATGAAAACTTT
>NW_027829326.1:0-271 GCF_054177405.1 Leptonychotes weddellii | reverse complement strand
ACTAGAGAGCAGGACTACTCCAGACTACCTTCTGTGGAACTTCTTCTTCATAAACTTTCTTGGCCTCCTCCTTTTTCCATTCCCATTTGCTCTCTCCCTTAGTTTTTCTTGGAACATTTCTTTTTTTTTTTTTATTTATTTTTTTTATTCTTATGTTAATCCCCATACATTACATCATTAGTTCTAGATGATTGGAACATTTCTGATTAAATCTTTTACATGGCAATCTTTTTCTCAGAGTGTGTTTCTGGGAAACCCAAATTAAAACGGT
>NW_027829325.1:0-271 GCF_054177405.1 Leptonychotes weddellii | reverse complement strand
CCCTCTCATGCTGTTTCTCTCTCTCTCTCTCTCTCTCAAATAAATAAATAAATAAAATCTTTAAAAAAAAACAAACATCCTCCCGGAAGCCACCATCAGAGGCCGCTTCTCCCAGGCTGTCTGTTCCTGTGCCGGGGGCCCCCACGCCAAACTGCTCTCGGCGTGGCCGTCCCTCACCAGCTCGCTCCAGCCTGAAGCCTGGTGCTGGTCCACACACTCGCTCCGAAGCCATCGCTTGTACCCATCTCCAGGCCACTTGTCACGGAGATCT
>NW_027829324.1:0-271 GCF_054177405.1 Leptonychotes weddellii | reverse complement strand
CTAACTCTATGGAGCCGCTGTTTCCGGGGCTGCTGGATCCAAGGTCACTGTTGAGGAACCTGAAGTTATCTACCACTACCAGAGCCAGAAGCACAACAGTGTCTCTCTTCTTGCCACCTTCTAATTTTGCTTTAGTACCTCCCCACTGACAGCCATCTATCTGACACCTAACCCTCAAGGGGTTTTAGAAAGCACTTTTTTTTTTTTATTCTTATGTTAATCCCCATACATTACATCATTAGTTCTAGATGAAGTGTTCCATGATTCATTG
>NW_027829323.1:0-2422 GCF_054177405.1 Leptonychotes weddellii | reverse complement strand
GAAGGCAGACGCTTTAACCATCTGAGCCACCCAGGCGCCCCATCTTAATCCTTTTTAAGTGTGTTCCGTGGCATTAGGTACATTCACGTTGGTGTGCAACCATCACTACCATCCGTGTCCAGAACTTTCTATCTCCCCAAACTGAGACTCTGTCCCCAGGAAACACAGACTCCCCACCCCCCACTCCTGCCTCCCACCATCTACTTCCTCTCTCTGTGGATGGGACTCCTCTAGGGACCTCACAGAAGTGGGATCAGAGAGGATTTGTCCTCTTGTGTCTGACTTAGTTGCCTCCAGGTCCCTCCATGTTCTAGTGCGTGTTAGAAAGTCCTCCCTTGGGCGCCTGGGTGGCTCAGATGGTTAAACGTCTGCCTTCGGCTCAGGTCAGGGTCCCAGGGTCCTGGGATCGAGCCCCGCATCGGGCTCCCTGCTCAGCGGGGAGCCTGCTTCTCCCTCTGCCTCTCTCTCTCTCTCTGTCTCTCATGAATAAATAAATAAAATAAAATCTTTAAAAAAAAAAAAGAAAAAAAAGAAAGTCCTCCCTGTTTCCCGAATCACATTCCACTGTATAGATACACATTTTGTTTAGCCCTTCATCTCTGACGGACACCAACTTGCTTCCACCGCTCGGCTACTGTGACTCACGCCCGTCAAACAAGGGTGCACGAATATAACAACGTTTCCTCAGAGCAGGTTTCCCCGCAGTGGTTGGCCCCCTTTTCTCTCTGTAGGGCGGTTAGCAGCCTCCTGGGCCTCTGCCCACTAGGTACCAAGAGTAACCTCCTCCCCTCCAAGTGCAACAACCAAAAAGTCTCCAGAAAGTGCCAAATGTCCCCTGGGCCCCGAGATGGCCTCCAAGTGAGAACTGCTGCTTTAAGACTCTTTGGGTGAGTAGGGGGTGCCTGGCTGGCTCAGTCGGCAGAGCCTGAGACTCCTGATCTCAGAGTCGTGAGTCTGAGCCCCACGGTGGGGGCAGAGTTTACTTAAAAAAAAAAAATAAAAAAACAAACCAACAGAAACACCCCTTTTGAGGAAAAGAAAATGGAAACAACTTCCGTTTTCTAAGTTGGTCCTGGCTTGACCAAGCCAGATGACATGGGCTGACCCGTCAGCGCGAACACTTAGGCCTCGCACATGAGTTGCGCTCTGTAACCGGCACTGGGATGTGAATTCCCTCAAGCACTACCTCGAAGATGGCCAAGGAGAAGGGGTGTGCCAGTTTCTTCTTGTCCTCCAAAACGGTCTTCCGGTTCCCACCATTGACGTCAATGCTGGAGATGGAGTGGAGCTTGGAGTCGACCCAGTAGAGGCGGCCACCGGAAAGATCTAGAACCCACAGGTGGATAAGGAAGAGATCACATGCCGATGCCAAAGGGGCCTGGGCCTGGCCACTCCACTCACCCCCCGGGAAGGCACCCCCTGCCCAAGGAGCCAGCGGACAGGTGCCCCAAAAAGCAGCCCCAACGGGCCACCTGCCTGTGTGAGCCCAATCCCCCACACTGGCGCGGTTTAGCGGCAGGTTATAAAAACCTCAGGAAGCTGCATCTGCTTATTCAGGTGCGGCCTGGCCACTGCCCCCTCTCCTTCAGACGGTGCCTGACCCCAGGGACCCAGGTCCCAAGGACGTACCCAGGGTGATGCCATTGGGCCACTGGATGTCTTCCGTCACGAGCGAGTAAACGTCGACACCGTTCAGACCCCCCTTCTTGATCTCGGCGGGGGTTCCCCAATCCGTCCAGTACATGAAACTGGTGGCAGAGCAGCAAGGACAGCAGGGTGTCAGTGGGGGAAGCGCCCAGCTGAAGCAGCCGGGCCAGGAAATGTTAAGGCATCCCCCCAAAAGAGACCTCGCATTGGTTTCTTCTGCTACCCTAGTGCTTGCAACCTGGTGAGGCCCGGCAGGATTTTAGAACCTTAGAAAACAAAGGGAGATTTTGATTCCAATGTCTGGACGGGGGCCCTTAATTTGCACCCTTGACAGTGCTTTCTGAAGGCTTTTATACATTTTTTATTTTGTAAGGTTTTGTTTTTTTGTTTTTGTTTTAAAAATATTTTTTTAGGGGCACCTGGGTGGCTCAGCCGGTTAAGCGTCTGTCTTCGGCTCAGGTCATGATCTCAGGGTCCTGGGATCAAGCCCAGAGTCGGGCTCCCTGCTTGGCGGGGAGTCTGCTTCTCCCTCTCCCTCTGCTCCTTCTCTCTCTCTCTCTCTTTCTCAAATAAATAAATAAAATCTTAAAAAAAATAAAATGTTTTTTTAATCGTAGTAAAACATACAAAACATAAAAGTTACCATCTTAACCATTGTTAAGTGTCCAGTTCGGTGAAGTTAAGTACACATACAATGTCATGCCAACATCACCACCATCCATCTCCAGAACGTTTCTATCACTCCAGACTGGAACTCTGACCCCATGAAACACCA
>NW_027829322.1:0-13461 GCF_054177405.1 Leptonychotes weddellii | reverse complement strand
TGAAAAGACATTTTTCCAAAGAAGACATCCAAATGACCAACAGACACATGAAAAAGTGCCCAATATCACTCAACATCAGGGAAATCCAAATCAAAACCTCAATGAGATACCACCTCACACCAGTCAGAATGGCTCAAATTAACAAGTCAGGAAATGACAGATGTTGTCTGGGATGCAGAGAAAGGGGAACACTTTTACACTGTTGGTGGGAATGCAAGCTGATGCAGCCACTCTGGAAAACAGTATGGAGGTTTCTCAAAAAGTTAATAATAGAGCTACCATATGATCCAGCAATTGCACTACTGGGTATTTATCCCAAAGATACAAATGTAGGGATCTGAAGGGGTACGTGCACCCCGATGTTTATAGCAGAAATGTCCACAATAGCCAAACTGTGGAAGGGGCCAAGATGTCCATCGACAGATGACTGGATATAGAAGATTGGGTATATATATACAATGGAAAAATATACAGCCATCAAAAGGAATGAGATCTTGCCATTTGCAATGACGTGGATGGAACTGGAGGGTGTTATGCTGAGCGAAATAAGTCAATCAGAGAAAGACATGTATCATATGATCTTACTGATATGAGGAATTCTTAATCTCAGGAAACAAACTGAGGGTTGCTGGAGTGGGGGGGCTGGGAGGGATGGGGTGGCTGGGTGATAGACAGTGGGGAGGGTATGTGCTTTCGTGAGTGCTGTGAATTGTGTAAGACTGTTGAATCACAGATCTGTACCTCTGAAACAAATAATGCAATATATGTTAAGAAAAAAAAAAAAGAAGACAGCAGGAGGGGAAGAGTGAAGGGGGGACATCGGAGGGGATGATGAACCATGAGAGACGATGGACTCTGAAAAACAAAGTGAGGGTTCTAGACGGGAGGGGAGTCGGAGGATCGGTTAGCCTGATGATGGGTATTAAAGACGGCACATTCTGCATGGAGCAGTGGGTGTTATGCACAAACAATGAATCATGGAACACTATATCAAAAACTAATGATGTAATGTATGGTGATTAACATAATAAAAAATTTTTAAAAAATAATAATTGAAAATGTTTATATTCTGTGCTCAAATTTGACAGCCTGCTTGATTTGTTATGGAAATATGTTGGAAATAATTTTTTCTTTAGAGTTTAAAGTTGTTTTTTCATTGTTTTCTAGCTTCTGGTTTTGTTGCCAAAATTTCTCTTCCCATTTTGATTCCTAATCCTTTGTTTATACTTTTTAAAATCTCTTTACAACCTTTTAGAATATTCCCTTTTTCCTGGTGCCTTGGTGTTTCATGATTACATGCCCTGATATAGGTCTTTTAAAATTTATACTTTGGGTCACTCTGCCAGCCCTTTCAATCTGAAATTCATGACTTTGTGACCTGGGAAACTTTCTTGAATTGCTTCCATGAAAAGTTCTCTTATTTTTTCTGTTCTCTCTTTCTATAACTCTTGTTATTCAAATACTGTACTACCTTTCAATATCCTTTGGTATTCATATCTTAGGTGAAAAGATATTATTTCTGAATACTCTGTCTTCATTTTGTCTTTATTGGAGATTTTCTCAGTGTTATATTTAAATCTTAATTTTGTTGTGTAATTATCTAGCATCATATTTTGAAATTTCTCAGGGCTTTCTTTGCATTTCTAAATCTCCTCTTTCTTTCTCTCTCTCATTTAGTGATATTGTGTTCCCTTCCCAACTATAACACTAGTTTTGTCTTTTAAGTTTTTTTCTGTTTTCAATGCCACTGTCATTGCTGTTCCTTTTTTGTTTGTTTTAGTCTCTGCTTTATGTGAGAGGTGTGTCTCAAATATCTCCTGATTCTAGTCTCCATTGATATTTAAGAATGGAAAGCTTGAGGTGCCTGGATGGCTCAGTTGGTTAAGGGTCTGACTCTTGATTTCAGCTCAGGTTATGATCTCAGGGACAGAAGATCGAGCCCTGTGTTGGGTTCCATGCTGGACATGGAGCCTGCCCAAAATACTCTTTGTCCCTCTCCCTCTGCTCCTACCCCCATCCATCTCTTAAAAAAAAAAATAATGGAAAGCTCACTGTTCGGGCAGGGCTGGATGATAGATATATTTCTTCTAGGGCGAGTCTTGTGAAGCCAAATAACTAGGCTATTTTGTTAGAGGATCTCCAAAATTTAATATCAATCTATTTTTCTTGAGGTCAGGCATTTCCCCAGGGAAGACTCCTCAATCTCTTTCTGGGACAGTAAACTTGGAAACCATTTTCTAGGATTCAAAGGACTCAGGTTACTAGAGGGTGCACTGTTCTAAATGCAGATTTGTGATTATCCTTTTCTCAGTAAAGGACCTAATTTTTTTTTTAAAGATTTTATTTATTTATTTGACAGAGAGAGACACAGCGAGAGAGGGAACACAAGCAGGGGGAGTTGGAGAGAGAGAAGCAGACTCCCTGCCGAGCAGGGAGCCCGATGCGGGGCTCGATCCCAGGACCCTGGGATCATGACCTGAGCCGAAGGCAGACGCTCAACGACTGAGCCACCCAGGCGCCCCAACGACCTAATTTTTATACCCAGCTGTATTCATTGTCATCCAGCCCAGAGACCCTGAGGTTCAATCCCTCCGTAACACTGCATTGGAATGTTCACATTATTTTTTAAGCTGGAGGTACCTTTTTGGTGTGAGGATTCCAAAGAATTGTTGCATGCATGAACTTCTCATGCAAGATATTGAGGTCAGCCACATAAAGGAAATATATTTTTAGGGGGTACATTATCAGTTATCAGGGTCCTATTATGGTTTGATGTTTGGACAGTGACAGATTTTCTAAATTTAGATTATGCACATTCTATCACCTTTGAATATGGCCACATATAAATATATTACATAAAATTTTACATTTTATGTGAGGGCTCATTTACATGTGAAGTAGAAATCAAAGTAGGAGGGAAATATCTTTTTTTTTTTAAGGTTCTTATTTATTTATTTATTTGACAGAGAAAGAGTGTGCACACAAGCAGGGGGAGCAGCAGAGGGAGCGGGAGAAGCAGGCTCTCTACTGAGCAGGGAATCCAATATGGGGCTCGATCCTAGGACCCTGGGATCATGTCCCGAGCCAAGGCAGATGCTTAACCTACTGAGCCACCCGGCACCCCAGGAGGGAAATTTCTGTACCAGTTTCCCTCTTTTCCCACTTAAAACAAAGGCCGAAACCTAGGCCTCATTGGGAGGAAAATCTTCTCTACCAATTTAAGGTGCTTGGGGGCCTGTGAATTAATTGACTACATATTAACAAGAGAAAAATTTAATTCACATGCATGTTGGATCACTTGATAAGGAATGGATTACCTAACAGCTAGGAGTAAAGGTTTAGATACCAGCTTAATAGGGGAAGGTGGGAGAGATAGGGCTTCTTTGAGAAACATACACTTCTAGGGGGACCAAATGGAAGATGTGGGAGCTTCTGATAATGTTTGTTTATTCAATTTCTCATCCCAGTGCTAATGGTCAGTCTCCTTCCTGGCTGGAAGCTCCCTCAGAGAGATTTATGGCAGTTTCATTTTCAGAAAATTCTGTATTTAATCAGATAAGGCAGGCTTAGGAAGCTTCTTTATATATATGCTGTACCTCAGGTTTCTTCAGTTTTAAATAATCTTTATACCATTCTGGTGTGTTGGGGTCTCTTCAGCCTCAAGAGACTGTGAGCTTCTCTCTCTTTCCTACTATCTCATGCTTGCTGCTGGTCACCATAGGAACAAGCCTGGGCTAGCTTGCTGGAGAACAATATCACATGGAGAAAGCCCCAGTCATCCCAGCCAACCAAGCTGAGGAAACCAGCTAGTCCCAGCCACAAGAGCTGAATTTAGACTCATGAGCCAGACCAGCTGTGCACAGTATGAAATACAAGGCTCAGAAAAGAACCATGACCAACTCAGCCTAGCTAGACTGTCAACTCACACAATCATCGTTTGAAGCTACTAAGTTTTGAGTGGTTTGTGATGTAGCAAGAGATATACTTAATTGAGAAATGTGTTATTTTTGAGAAAATAAGGCAATAAATTATTTATTAGAAAACAACTAATGATTGTTTAATCACAAAAGCTCTATCTTTGGTGACATGAAAAAGTTCATCTCAAAATGATGGGCAAGGAATTTATTAAGATTTTTCCTGGTTGTCTCTACACTGAGAAGAACAGAGATGATACTAAATGTAAAGCCAATAAAAAGAACCTTTCTTTTTAATGCAAGGCATAGTAATTAATGTGAGAGCCTTACTACACCCACTGGGTATTACAGAGCCTTCACAAGAATCCCAGAAGTACTGAATAGCCTTTCAGTACAAATTAGAACAATGTATTTGAGAGGTTAAAGAAGATAAAATCATAAGGGTAAAATCCTTAGATATTAAAAGGAGGTGGTGGAGAAGAGGATGTAGCAACCACATGCACTGGGTTTGCCCTCAACTGCTACGGGCTCAAAGGGTTCATTACTGATAAGAGCACTGTTTCTCAGCCTCAGGTTTCACACAGAGATTACTAGCTTGTTTTTTTATTTTTATTATTACCACTACATACTCCAGCCATTACTGTTGTATAGGATTGGACAAGTGGGTATACTGATGGAATTTTAATCCTTTCCTAGATGCATCTGGCATTCAACACTGCCAGTTGGGATAGGAAACTAGATGGGAAAAGCAAGCCATTTCTCCTCCCCTATGGTCACTTTGAATCACATTACTATTCAATCAAGATCCTAGCAACCAGCTTATTGTTTAAAAAAATTAAAAGATTTAGTGAGTTTTCTTTTTCCTGATTCTGCAACAGAGATGCTGGGAAGCATAGTATGTATGCAAAATACACCGTATTACAAAGTTATTTTTATTCCTTGCAAGAGCCATTTAGCATTGTTTTGTTTTGTCATTTGTGTTTGAGAGAGAGAGAGCTAGTAATTTATTTTACAGATACTGATGGGATTAACCTCGATCATTTCCATTTTTAAGGCAGTGTTGGTTGTTTAAAGTCTAGTTGATCCCTGAAATGATACATGACATCTTCTGGTGGTGAGGATGAGACACTTTTCGTGATAAAGCTCCTTTCACAATAGAGAAAGGGTCACATGGTAATTAGAAATTATACTGTGTCGCAGTGTGAAATACATAACTGTCTACCCTTTCTTTAATTACATCATCTAAAGATTACACAGGGGTGTAAAAAGGCTGCAAATATTATTAAAAACATTAGTATGTTAATCTATTAGTGAATAAATTCATTTTAAAATTCTTATTACTGTTTTTGTGTTCATACAATATATATTTTCTTCAAAAAAATTTTTTTGAAGTACCCAAACAATGACATCAGTACTCTCTTAAATACTTAAATTAACTATTGTTAATTACAACTTTATCAAATTACTGCTTTGAGACATACTGTAGAGCTTGGTATTAACCTCTTCCTGATATTCTTATGCTTTTATTATATCCTGAAGCAAAGAGATAAAGAAGCTTTGAAAATCCAAAGGGCCTGAATATGTGCTACAGTAAGTTTCTCAAAGCACTCACTTCATCTAGGTCTAGTAAAAGTCATGAATATTCAGGATTCAGGGAAAAGATATATAAATTTTTCAAATCAGATTAGCAGCTTGATGAGGGCACCATTTTTTTTTTAATGCAAACTTCTGCTGCCGCAAGACTATAATATTCCTTGCAGTGCCTGGGTGGCTCAGTCGTTAAGCCTCTGCCCTTGGCTCAGGTCATGATCCTAGGGTCCTGGGATGGAGCCCCGCATTGGGCTCCCTGCTCGGCAGGAAGCCTGTTTCTCCCTCTCCCACTCCCCCTGCTTTTGTTCCCTCTCTCACTGTGTCTCTATAGATGAATAAAAAATCTTAAAAAAAAAAAAAAAAGACTATAATATCCCTTCTAAGACCCAGCAGTAGTTTATAAAGCAATGATCTACAGAAACGAATGACTTCTTATAAATGGACTCTATAAATGGACAGGGTTGTTTTTTTTTTTAAAGATTTATTTATTTATTTGAGAGAGAGCACGTGCATGGGAGCACGCATTGGGGTGGGCAGAGGAAGAGGGGGAGAGAGAATCTTCAGCAGACTCCCCGCAGTGCAGGGCTCTGATCCCACGACCCTGAGATCATGACCTGAGCCAAAATCAAGGGTTGGACACTCAACACACTGAGCCACCCAGGCACCCCATAAATGGGCAGTTTTTATTACAAGAATCAGAAGTTTTATAATTACTTCTACCCGTACTTTAATAGTACTGATCACAAGCCTCACTTAGTAGAAATTAATTTCACAGAAAAACATTCTATGCTCATGGTAGAACAGATATTGTTAAAATGTCTATATTGCCCAAAGCAATCTACACATTTAATGAAATCCCTATCAAAATACCAACAGCATTTTTCACAGAGCTAGAACAATCCTAAAATTTGTATGGAACTACAAAAGACCCTGATTAGCCAAAGCAATCTTGAAAAAGAAAAGTAAAGCTGGAGATATCATGATTCCAGATTTCAAGTTATATTACAAAAAAAGTGGTAGTGATCAGGACGGTATGTACAGGCACAAAAATAGACGCATAGATCAATAGAACAGAATAGAAAACCCAGAAATCACCCACAACTATATGGTCAACTAATCTTCAACAAAGCGGGGAAGAATATCCAATGGAAAAGAGACAGTTTCTTCAACAAATGGTGTTGGGAAAACTGGACAGCCACATGCAGAAGAATGATACAGGACTACTTTCTTCTACCATACACAAAAATAAATTCTAAATGGATTAGAGACCTAAATGTGAACTAGGAAACCATTAAAATCCTAGAGGAGAACGTAGGCAGTAACCTCTTTGACATCAGCCATAGCAACTTCTTACTAGATATGTCTCCTGAGGCAAGGGAAATAAAAGCAAAAACAAACTATTGGGACTTCATTGAGATAAAAGCTTCTGCAAAGCAAAGGAAACAATCAACAAAACTAAAAGGCAGCCTATGGAATGGGAGAAGATATTTGCAAATGACATATTTGATAAAGGGTTAGTATTCAAAATCTATAAAGAACTTCTCAAACTCAAAACCCAAAAAACAAATACTCCAGTTAAAAAATGGGCAGAAGACATGAATAGACATTTCTCCAAACAAGACACAGAGATGGCCAGCAGACACATGAAAAGATGCTCAGCATCACTCATCATCAGGGAAAAACAAATCAAAACTACAGTGAGAGATCACTTCACACCAGTCAGAATGGCTAAAATTAATAACATTAAAATTAATTAATTAACTAATGAAAATTAATACCCTACAACCCAGCAATTGTACTACTAGGCATTTACCTAAAGAATACAAAAATACTAATTTGAAGGGATACATGCATTTTGATGTTTGTAGCAGCATGATCAACAATTTCAAAATTATGGATAGGGCCCAAGTGTCCCTCAACTAATGAATGGATAAAGAAGTCATATATACATACACAATGAAATATTACTCAGCCATAAAAAAGAATGAAATTGTGCCATTTGCAATGACATGGATGGAGCTAGAGAGTATTATGCTAAGCAAAATCAGTCAGTCAGAGAAAGACAAATACCATATGATTTCACTTGTATGTGTAATCAAAAAATAAAAATAAAAAATCATAGGGAAAAAAAGAGAAAGGCAAACCAAGAAACAAATCCTTAACTGTAACAGAGAACCAATGGTTACCAGAGGGGTGGTGATCAGGGGTATGGGTGAATACGGGATCGGGATTAAGGAGTGCACTTGTGATGAGCACTAGGTGTTGTACGGAAGTGTTGAATCACTAAATTGTACACCTGAAACTAATATTATACTGTTTGTTAACTAACTGGAATTTAAATAAAAACTTATCAAAAAAATAAGTTATTTTCACAAAGATGTTGGTAAATCTGTATATGGGGGTGGGGGAGGTTCTGTTTCATGTAGCAAGGCAGATCAGATACCCTGACTCACTTGACAAAAAAAAAAAAAAAAGATAAAAATAGTTTTAAAGTTTTCCTTCACAAAAGTTCTTAGTCTTTGCCTTGAAGGCAATAGTGAACCTAAATGAACTTGGATTTTCAACATCTCACAGATATCAAAGGAATGGAGACAAAGCCCAAATATAAAATTTAATAGAATGAGACATCCCCAAAAGCTGTACCAGAGTCATTATTCAATACTGAGTAGAAATTAACTGCTCCACCAGAGAGTGTAAGGAAACCCTAAAAGAAAGTTGGTACTGAGTATTTTTTACCCCAAAGAGATCTCCCTATGATTTTTTTTAAAGATTTTATTTATTTATTTGACAGAGAGAGAGACAGCGAGAAAGGGAACACAAGCAGGGGGAGTGGGAGAGGGAGAAGTAGGCTTCCCGCTGAGCAGGGAGCCTAATGCAGGGCTCGATCCCAGGACCCTGGGATCATGACCCGAGCTGAAGGCAGACACTTAACGACTGAGCCACCCAGGCACCCCTCCCTATGATTTTCCAGCCTGAATTCATACCACCTTAAAAAAAAAAAAAAAAGGTGATCACAAAGTAGAGAAATGAGAAAAATGGTACAAATCTTTAGAGAAACCCACCCTGAAACAAACCTCAAAAGATTTCCACAGATCAACTTCTCAGAAACACGAGAACAAAGTCAAAAATCATACAACATGCAAGGAAACAAGGTACCATGAGTGAAAGCCAACAGAAACAACAGCAGAATCAGACCCAAAAGTCATCTAACATTATAATTATGAAAAATAGATTATTAAATATAATTAGTATGTTCATTAAAATTATGAAAAATATGAATACCAAAAGACCAAAAGAATGACTAGCAAATTTGAATAAAAAGTCCAAAGTACTTGCAGAAATGCCAAACGTAATAGTTAAAATTCAAAAACTCGACTTGCTGTAATGATATCAAGACATTATAAAACTACAATGATCAGCATAATATAATAGTAGCACAAAGCTAAGAAAAATAAATAAGAACTTAGTGTGTGAGATGACAATGTAGGAAGACCCTGAACTTCCCTCCTCCATGGACACACTGAATCTACACCTACATATAGAGCAATTCCCCTCTGAAGAAGAACTGAGGGCTGACTGAATAGCTTCTATGCAACAAAGGATAGAGGGACCACAAAGAAAATAGCAGGAGAGACAGAGGTATGGTAACCATAGGAAACCCACCCCCAGTTCTGGGAACTGCAGTGAGAAGGGATGGTTCTAAGAGATGCTGAGCTGATTCACCTGCCCTGGAGCACATAAAAAAAGCCACAGTGTAAAAGGGAAACTAGAATATAAAGGAAAAGATCCAGAGCATCTGCCAAAGGGTGATGTAGCTGTGAGGCCAGAGGGGCAGGCAAGCACCATTGTCTATGACCCCCACTCCACCTTGATAATGCAAATGGAAGCAAGGTCTGAGTGCCCTAATGAGCCTGCTACCTCAGCGAGCCACAGGCCCCTAGGCCACACCAGCCCTAGCCAACTCCCCAAGGCAGCCCTGCCATGTGTACCCACTAGAGCTTAAGCCATCTCATAAAGGCAGACCCAGTACAGCACACACCAGGACCTCCCCACCCCCACCCCCCCCGACAGCACTCACTACAGCTCCAGTCATCTTGCCAAGATGGCACAGGGACAAAACACCCCAGAACACCCCAGGCCCACATCCATATCAGCTACAGGTGACTCATCAGGGTACCCCTGTATGGAGTGCCATTGGACCACGTGATCTGCTCCTGCTTCAGCTCTTTCTGTCCCACCAGGGAGCCCCCTACATGGATCACACCAGGATCACCCAGCCAGTACCTGCTTCATCTCCAGCCTCCCCACCAGAGTGCCTCCTGAGCAGACCATGCCAGGACCCCTAGCAAGCATCTGCTTCACCTCCAGGTATCCTGCCAGGGTGCCCCCTTTGAGTTTTCCAAGAACCCCAGCCTGCACCTTATTAAGCTTCAGCTGATCTGCCAGGTTGCACTCTGTGTGGGGAACCCTGAAATCCCATGGCCCATGACTTCACTTCCAGCCATCCTACCAGGGTAGCCCCAGTACAAAGTACCCCAGAACCTCCAGCCTGCTCCACCCTATAGCTCCAGCCAGCCATCCAAAGCTGCCAAGTACATGCAGTCTACATGGAGGATATTACTACACAAAGCCATTCCTTCAGAACTAGGAGAAGTAGCTCTTCTGCCTAATTGATAAAAACAAACACAGTAAGTTAAAAAAAAAAAAATGAGGAAACAGAGGAATATACTCCAAACAAAAGAATAAGACAAAATTTGAGAAAAAGAACTAAACAAAACAGAAATGTGCAATCCACCTTATAAAGAGTTCAAAGCAAGGCCATGAAGATGCTCAATGGACTTAGTAAAGGATGAACTCACTGAGAATTTCAACAAAGAGGTAGAAAATATTTAAAAAAGAACCATCAGAGGGGAACAATACAATTACTGAAATAAAAAAATAAGCTAGAGGGAATCAACAGCAGTTTAGAAATAAAACAAATCAGTGATCTGGAAGACAGGGTATGGAAAGTGTTCAAGCTAAAAAGCAAAAAAATTTAAATGAGGATAGGTTAAGAGATGTCTGGAACATCATGTAGACTCACACTGGCATTATGGGGGGGGGGTGTCCCAGAAGGAGAATAAAGAGAGAAAGGGGCAGAAAATTTATTTGAAAAAATAATAGCTGAAAACTTCTCCAACTTGAGGCAGGAAACGAATATTTTAGTCCATAAAGCACAAAGAGCCTAAAATAAGATGAACTCAAGGAGGTCCAAAACAAGACATAAAATAATTAAAATGCCAAACATTAAAGATAAAGTGAGAATCTTAAAGTAGCAATAGAAAAACAACTAGTTACATACAAGGGAAGCCCCATAAGGCTATAAGCAGATTTTTCAGCAGAAATTTTACAGGCCAGAAATAAGTAGCATGATGTATTCCAAGTACTGAAAAAAAAAAGTCTATAATCCATTTCATAAGTTTACAGTGGTAATCCTGGAAGAGATATAGCAGGCATGAAAGTCAAACCCATATTGAAAGTAAGTATACGGGCCCCACTATAATGGAAATGGCCCATGGAGTCAACCTGCCACCAGCTAGTTTGTGGCTCTCAAAGCAATGATGCCATATCTGGGGCTTGGTGTCTGTCTTTGCTTTGGTAGAGAGGGCCCTTAGCAGTGTTTGCCATCAGTTCAGCTTTGTGGAATATAAATCCGTATTATTGAGGACTATATTCAAATTTATAAAATTATGAGGTCTTCCTTTGGTTTTCTTTCTTTTTTTATTTATTTCTAATAAAAATGCACTGGGTTCAGAAAGAAAAAAAAGCCTATAATAAAGAATACTCTAATTAGCAAGTTTATAGTTTAGAATTGAAGGAGAACTAAAAAGTTTCCCAAACATACAAAAATTAAAGAAGTTCATCACCACTAACCCTGACTTACAAGAAACGTCAAAGGGATTTTTGTAAGCAAAAAAAAAAAAGGCCATAATGAGTAAAAAATATATACATATGAAAGGAAAAAAATGTCACGAGTAAAAACAAACATAAAGGTCATAAATCAATCATTTATAAAGCTAGTAAGAAGGTCAAAAGACAAAAATAATAAAGTCAGTTTCATCTAAAAATTATCATCTAAAAATTAGTTGAGACTAACAAAATTAAAAGGTGTATAAAATATGACATCATATACATGAAACATGGAGAGGGTGTAGTAAAAAATGTAGTGTTTTTAGAATGTGTTCTAACTTAAGTGACTATCAACTTAAGATAGACAGTTTTATATCCAGGATATTATATATAAACCCTATGTAACCTCAAACCAAAAACTTTTAATAGATAAAAAATAAAAAGAAAGGAATCGAAGCATAACACTAAAGGAAGTTTATTAATAACAAGGAAAGAGAGAAAAAGAAGAAAGGAACAGAGAAGAACTACAAAACCAAACAAAAAACAATTAAGAAAATGGTGATAAGTATATACCTATCAACAAATGCTTTAAATATAAATGGTCTAAATACTCCAGTCAAAAGACATGGGATGACTGAATAGATTAAAAAACAAGACTTAACTATGAAACTCACTTCAGAACTGAAGACACAGACTGAAAGGGAAGGAAAAAGATACACCATGTAATTGGAAGTAATATAATAAATAAAAGTTGGATGGACAACACTTTTATCAGACAAAATAGACTTTAAAACAAAGACTTTGCCTACTCTGGGCATTTTGCAGACATGTAATCATTATAATATGTGGTCTTCTATAACAGACTTCTTTTACTTAACCTGTTTTCAAGGTTTATCCATTTTGTAGCATGTATTAAGGAAGATACTTCCTTGTTTTGACTGAATAATATTCCATTATATGGATATATTTGATTTTCTTCATCCATTTACTACTTCATAGACAATCGGGATAATTCCATTTCTTAATGACTATAGATAATACTGCTATGGACATGTTTGTACAAGTTTTTGAATAGATATAGGTTTTCATTTGTCCTGAGTATGTACATAGGAGTACAATTGCTGGGACATAGGGTGACTCTATGTTTAAAATTTTCAAGGACTGACAGGATAATTTCCAACATAGCTATACCCCTTTACATTTCCAACAGCAATAAAGAGAGTCCCAGTTTCTCTACATGCTTGCCAACGTTTACTATTTTTTGTTTGATTGTAGCTTGTAAGTAAGTTCAATTTTTAGTGGGTTCCCTAGGAGTTTCTATATACAATATTATGTCATTTTCAAACAGAAATAGTTTTGCTTCTTCCTTTCCAATCTGGATGGCTTTTATTTCCTGTGTTGCCAAATTTCCCTGGCTAGAACCTATGGTATAATATTGATTAGAAGTGGTGGGAGCAAACATCCTTATCTTGTTCCTGATCCTAGTGGGAAAGAATTCAGGGTTTCAACAGGAAGTGTGATCTTAATTTGGGGTTTATTGAAGACATCCTTTATCTGATTAAGGAACTTACCTTCTGTATCTACTTTACTCAGTGTTTTATGAAAGAATGTTAGGTTTTATCAAATGCTTTTTTTTTTTTCATGAATTGAGATGACCATGTAGTTTCTGTCCTTTTTTCTATTTATATGTTGATTTTATGCTAAACCAGCCTTGCATTATTGGAATAAATCCCAGTAGGTAATAGTTTATAATCTTTTTAATTTTCCACTCAAGATCTCATTTGTGTCTACTAAAACCACAGCCTTATATAACTGTGATGTTACTAGCAGATTGCTACTATTTTCAATGAAATCTTGGGAACAGAGCATTTCCATCAAACTGAGCTCTAAGTTAAATCAAATAGCCGTAACACCCTGGAAAAAGAGGTTTTCCAGGAAACCACAAATTTGGGGGGGGGGGATGTATTTACTGTGTTCTGGGGATAAAACATTTAACAGAGCTCCAAAAGATATCAATCCTCATTGGTTGCATGGTTGCTGGCAACTACCATGCCACTAAGCTAAGAAA